>NC_073310.1:22582062-22629562 GCF_027595985.1 Sorex araneus | reverse complement strand
AGCTCCACCAGGTGACCTAATGTCCAGACACACCTGACGTCAGCTTGGTCTGCTCAGCTCAG
This sequence comes from Sorex araneus, assembly GCF_027595985.1. Taxonomy (NCBI): domain Eukaryota; kingdom Metazoa; phylum Chordata; class Mammalia; order Eulipotyphla; family Soricidae; genus Sorex; species Sorex araneus. Next base: position 22,629,500 of record NC_073310.1, on the reverse strand, counting down.
GAGTTGATCCCCACCACCTGATTTCTCCAGGAGCCACGGACTCAGGCTAGAGCGAGGAATTGCCCATTGCTGGAATGAAAGTCAGCCCTTGGCCTTACCCAGGGTTTTCAGGTCTTTGTTTTATCTCAAGGAGTAGGAATTTCAGGAGTAGACAAGCAGCAGAGTAAAATCAAATTTTATTTGGAGGCTTTTAGGAATGGGAAGGAGGGAGAACAAAAAGAGAGAGAGAGAGAGAGAGAGAGAGAGAGAGAGAGAGAGAGAGAGAGAGAGAGAGAGAGAGAGAGAGAGAGAGAGAGAGAGAATGCATGTTTCTCCAGGACAGATTGAGCTCCAGTCCACGTGTCAAGAGGGGAGATACAGGTGACACCTGTGCTCGGGCACCACACGTGCTTGGCCTCATGGGCACAAGGCTCAGACAGCATACGCATGCCATTTCTTTGTTCAAGGTCAATCCTACAGATTTTTCCCAAGCTTCCCACGTGGGACTCTGCTTAGGTAAGAGTCTGTTGCTAAGGTGGTTGCCAAGGGGGTAGAGTTGGGAGTGGTCAAGAGCCTTCTTAGAAGTTCTGTTTCTGGCCTTTGTTCCTGCTGGAGCTTCTCTCAGAGGGGGTGGTCCAGCCTTCTCTGGGTCTGTTGGCACCAGGTGAGGGTCTTATCAGGCCTTACTTTCTGTTTTGGAGCCTCAGGGCTCTTTGTCTTATTACTTCTTAGGAATCCCATTGCCATGGGCCATTTTCTATCTACCTGCCTACATCACCATCGAAGACATGGAGGAGTAAATTGAACTCTCTTGTTCTTTTTGTTTTGTTTTGTTTTTTAATTCTTTAAATTTTATTGAATCACCATCAGATAGTTACAAGCTATCATGGGTTACAGTCTCACCATGATCAAACACCATCCTCTACCAGTGCACATTCTCCACTACCAATATCCAGGGTACACCCCCCCTTTCCCACCATCCCCCTAACTCCATGGCACACAATATTTCCCATACTCTCTCTCTACTTTTGGGCATTATGTCTTGCAACACAGACACTGAGAGGTCATCCTGTTTGGTACAGTGACATGCATGTCCCCACTGCCTTCTCCTCATATCTGGTATTTTCATTTCAAAACCGGGTAATTTATCTCCCTAATTTTCACTATGTCTAGACTGACCTTCTCTTCCATTTTAGGCCCATCGATACTAGGGTTGATAAGCTCGTCTTTACCAGGAATGAGTGCTCTTATAAATGAATGAACAGATGCCATTTTTCAGTGACTCTCTTCTTGAACATGGTATGGCATCTGAATTTGTAGAACCATTCTGATATATTTATGTTAAGTGGGTAGAGAAATTTGTTTTTCTTTCAATTCTATGCCATGTCTATTTTATAAATTTTAAAAGGGAGATAATTTAATTTTTTTTTTTTTTTTTTTTTTTTTTTTTTTTTTTTTGCTTTTTGGGTCACACCCAGCGATGCTCAGGCGTTACTCCTGGCTTTGCACTCAGGAATTACTCCTGGCGGTGCTTGGGGGACCATATGGGATGCCGGGGATCGAACCCGGGTCGGCCGCGTGCAAGGCAAACACCCTACCCGCTGTGCTATCGCTCCGGCCCCGAGATAATTTAATTTTTATAATTAACACTGAGAAAATGAAAATAACAAATAAGTGTTATGACCTGAGACACAGTATAAATTTGTTTTATTTTTAATACCAAAATCTGTTTTCCAAAAATGAGATCTCCTACAGTTTCCAGAACAAGATAGAGAGTTGGTAATTATTCAGACTCAGTTCAATGAAAATAATGGTGAGGATTTAAAATCACAATGAAAGTTGATTTGTTATTTTTATTTTCTTAAATTAAAAAAAATCTTATTTTTCATTAAGTAGCTTGCAAGAGTTGATTACATTTGATATTTGAAAACCAATCCTACCACCATTACACCTTCCCACCACCATTATTTCCAATTTTCCCACCACCACTCTAGCCTGACCCACAGGCAGATGCTAGATAATTTATTTTGTGTTGCTTGATATGAATAGCACGAGAAGTCGCATGGCCACGAAAGTGGCTGTGTGCTCCTGGATTTCTAAAATTTTGAATAGTTAATGTTCAGAGACATCTCTGCAGCGAGCTGCTTGGTTCTGAGATTCATTTATGGGTCTCTGGATCATGGCAATTAATGTGCTTAAAATGACACAGTACAGATGTTAAGGCATTATACCCTGTGGTCAGAGAGATAGTTTAGCGTGAAACGGTGCGTATTTTGTGTGATAAGGACTAGGGTTCAATATGAAGCACCAAATAGGTCCATGGGCCCCGCCTGAAGTGATCCCAAACCAGAGTCAAGAGTAAATCTTGAGCAAAACAGGTTGTGACCTCCAAATATAAAACAAAACAGAGCAAAAGGCACAGGCTTTGCATGCAGCAGACCCTGCTTCTATCCCCAGCACCACTTGCTCATTTAAGCACCATTTGTTTATCCCTGAAGGCCCTTATGCACTGCCCGATAGTCATATGAAGACTTCCAGACACCTCCAAGAGTGGCCCAGTGAATGTCTGCACTGTAGAGACCAAAGTGCTCTTGGCCCCTAGCGTAGAGCTACCTGCCCAGCTAGTGGAGAATTATCCTAAGGAGATCCAGGCCTCCTAAGAATTGCTCCATGTTAAACACTGTAGCAGTTGTTGAGATACTCCCAGAGCAGAAACCAAAGCTGAGTTTTTACAATGACATTTGTGTATCAACAGATACATGAAACAGATTAAATTCATTAGACTCATCATCATGGAAGGCAGAGCTCTTCTATAGCTTTTCTATCTCTACAGAGGTAGAGATATAGCAATACTCCATCCCAAAAGAGGGAAAAATAATAAAGATAGAGAAACAATGTGCAGTATAGGCAATGTGTATCCCTGTGATTGCTAACAGATAAAAAATATCTGGCTGTTCTGATAATAAGAGGTAACAGGAGATCTCTTTGGACAGAAGACATTAGGTCATTTATTTCTGCTGATCGGATGTTAGGTTGAGATGGAGCCAAGAAATACGATGTGTGCCATTGGGACCAAGTATAGGGCCCTGTGGAAACGTTTCATATGTCTGGAATTGACTGATTGTGTGAATGAAATCTGTTTCAAATCTCAGAATCAATGTGCACCTTTGTCAACATATTTAGGAGTAGGTATGAAATAATTGCTACAATGTTCCTAAATCTTGCTTTGAAGTACTCGATGCTGGCCATTGACATGATTACATGGCACTGGGGGAAGTCTCTGGATATGACCCCCTCGCTACTGGAAAATGGGAAATCTGGGCGGAGGAGGCCCAGTCCTGATCCCAGCAAGCTTGGAGGTCTCAGCCCTGGGTCCCACACACCTGGATTCCTCTGCCGTTTCCTTCATGCATGAGGGTTGTCCGAACGTGTGGAGAGGGGCCTTGAGCATGGCTGTGGCTAGGCTCTGGAGGTCTTCAGCCGTTGGAAGCTCTGCTCGGGGTGGGAAGGGAAGCTGGAGCCCACCCCCTCCAAGGAGGCCCCGAGAAAGACAGCCAGGCGCACAGGCAAGGGAATCTCTGTGTCATTCTTTTCTGCTTCTCGGCCACGCGATATCTTTTAACCTACTTCTCCCTCTGAGAGAAGCTGGCAAACTACTGGGAGTTTTCGGCCCACATGGGAGAGCCTTGCAAGGTCCCCATGGTGAATTAATATGCCAAAGCCAGTAACAAACTGGGTCTCATCCCCCTCCCGCCGATCCTGAAAGAGCCTCCAGTATGGCATCGTTGGATGGACGAGTAGAGAGAGGCTTCTAAAATCTCAGGGCTTGGACGAATGGGGACATTACTGAGACTACTGAAGAAATTCGACGATCAACGGGATGATGATGATATGTTCTGAAATCTATGATTGTTAGAAAAGTAAAACACAAGAGAAGCATCTGTGTGGTCCCCTGTGCAAACTGACAGAGGAGGCACAGTCGCTGTGTAGCTGACACTCTCAGTTCTCCCTGGGCCTCCTCATTGTCATGGTGTGTGATCACATTGCAATGGCTCAAGCTCCCACAGGTCCTCATTCTGAGTCCTGATCCAGGTGATTAGCAGGACATCCAATCCCGTAATTCTTTCCTAAAATTTATGTATTTATACACCTAGACATATAGAGATGTGTTTAGAAATATGTGTGCAAGACAGACTAGGTATGTACTCAGTTATGCTTGCTGTAAATATGTAGATGTAACAGTATATCTGTAGTTGTATCCTAAAATTCTGTGATTTGGAATGGGTTCCATGATTATACGTATGGAATTTTGGATTTTTTTCTTGAATAATTAGGTCCATTTGCCACTGGAAAGGTGTTTTGTTCACTATCATTTCCAATCAGTATGGATTGCTATTAACTGAGACTGATATGGCAATCTGACTTCTGAGAAATCTCCCCAGGGTAGACGCCTACACTGAGTTTAACAATGGTAGGATGTTTTGGGTATTAACAGAGACATGGAGCAGACAAAATATATTAGACTCACCATCATGGAAGGCAGAGCTCTGTTTCCTGTGGGAAGAGATCCAGCAGTACTCCACCCCCAATTAATACCCAGTGACTTACAGAGTGTCTCAACAACTGTTACAGTATTTCACAAGGAGCTCCTCAGCAAGAAACTCACTTCACATAAATTACGGTGGGAATGGGTTAATATATAGGGGTTCGCAGGTGTAACAATTTTCCCCAATGGAAGTACATGCTGCAGTGACTAGAATAACGTCTCTGGAAGATTCAAGTCATGTGCCAGCAAGTTATAAGCAAGCTACGAGTTCATTCAATGCTCATGCCATCTGACACATCCTCTAAAGCTGCAGCCAATGTGGTCCAGGACTATGGGTGTTAATGAAATGAATTCACATATTATGAGAACTTGTCTATACTTAACATTATACTCATACTTTGCAGGCATAAAAATCTGTTCTGAGAAAAAAGTTTTCTTTCATATATGCAACCATTGTTCATGCTATTGAACTCCTGTTGGTCTATTGGCTCCTCACAATGTCATGGATGTCTGCTTGTCTATTCTTGTGCAGAGGTTCCTTTAACTCATGAAATACTCACCCAGACAGTACCATAACAACCCCACCTCATCCTCTCATTCCTGAATTAAACCACAAATCTATCTGTGTGGAGCCCCCATGCAATGTGGGAAGACATACAAACTGGATTTCAGATGTAGGACCTGGGACATAATGTTCACTAATCTGTCTGCAAGACCTGGATGGGTGGTTAGTATAACACAGATGTAAGAGTTTTTGTCTTACTTCCTCACATCCTGTGACACTGTGGGTTAATCATTGCTGCTGTCCCGTGACTGACAGTAATAGTCAGCCTCATCCTCAGCCTGGGCCCTGCTGATGGTCAGGGTGGCTGTGGTCCCGGAGCTAGAGCCAGAAAATTGGTCAGGGATCCCCGAGGGCCTTTCACTATTCTTATAAATAATCAGCACAGGGCGCTGGCCAGGCTTCTGCTGGTACCAAGATGTATATTTCTTGCTAAGTAATTCTCCAGAGCAGGTGATTGTGGCTGACTGGCCCGGAACTACTGAGGCTGAGAGTGTCTGGGTCAGCTTGTAGGAGGTCACGTAGCCTGGGAAGAAAAGAGAGGAGAGATGAGAGTGCATCAAAGGCTCATCCAACAGTGCCCAGCTCTCGGCACACTGTGCCCTGAATCAGGGCTGGGAGCTTGTTGTGCCTGGGGTCTTTGGGGCCTGAAGCTGCAGCTGGACCCTGGGGGCAGCACCTGTACAGAGCGTGAGCAGGAGCAGCAGGACGGGGTTGCGGGGCATGGTGGAGCCTCTCAGAGCTCTGCCCTGGCACTCGCAGCACTGTTGGGCTCTCCCTGGCCTCTTTATTCCCTTCTCAGGCACTGGGCACTCTGAGGGGGGCTTTATGCAAATCTACCCGCCTCTTGAGAACTCCCCAGGCAGGGCGTCCCTCACACCAGCTCTGGCAACAGCCAACAAGGGGAGTAGAAAACCACAAGTTCCCTCAGCTTCTTCCCCTTGCTCAGCACGTGACAAAATCTCTCTGGCCTCCTGTGTTGTTCTCAGACACCTGCAGGGTTCAGTCACAGAACTGCCGTCCCAACCCTCGTGACTGTGGAGACTCCTGGACTGGGCTCAGTGGGGCTGGTTCTGGGCTGACTGGGAGGAACCACAGGAGCCTTGAAGCAGGGCAGTGTCCCTAGGTCCTCCATCCTTCCTGTCTCTTCTTCTCTTCTTCTCCCCAGGGGCATTTTTCTTGCTCTTTAGTCCTGCCCTGCCTCATTAGTATGCTCCCATCTCCTAGGAGCTGTTGGAATTCACTTGTGTGTTTTACTTGTTCATCTACCCCCGGCTGTAGGAGATCCAGAGAACAGTTTGCTTCATTGTACAGGTGGAGCTTTTGTCCTTTAAATGATGCGTCCCATTCCATGTAGAAGGCTTTAGCACAGGCCACTTCCTGGCACTTTAGTAGTTTTCTTTAGTGCCATGTAGAGACATGGAGTCCCCTGGAACCATTCAGGACTGAGGTCCACTTTCCCAGCAGTCTCGGCGGGCTCAGTGAGGGGCCCCAGGTCAGTGCAGGGTCTGTGAGTCCAGGGGCAGGATGGATGTCAGACTCTCCCGGAGGTGAATCTTGTGACTGAGTCAGGACAATCGTATTACCAGAGCTGTGCCCTGCAGAGTGAGAATCCACTTCTGTTTGGAGGGTCCTGAAGAGGGCTGTGCAGGCTCAGGCCAGGCGACAGGAGCCCAGAGAGCATTGTGCCTTCCCAGAGGTGAACCCCAAAAGGCCCTGCAACCCAGAGAGACCACAGGGAGCAGTCAGGGTGTCTGGGGATGTGGGTAGTGGGGATCTGGGGATGCTTCAACCCCAGGACAAAGGGGTTGAAGCATAGACTTTCAGAATTTCCCGCTGAGGCAGTCACTGTGCTGTGGCACTCACCAGAGACCAGGGGACACTGGGGTTCTGGCCCATCTATGGAGACAGTGGGGATAAATGGTTGGAATTACATCTTGGAGTTGTCTGACCTCAGAAAATGTCCTTCTTGCATCACCTCACCTGCCCCTTCATTGATGGGGACTGGCCCTGGTTGAACAGACTGAAGCTGACAGCAAGAAGATTAAGAAAAGAGAAAGAAATGTGATAAAAATAAAAACCCCAAAAAACTTGGGGACAGGGGTTCTTATCCTCAGGGACTGAAAGCCCCAATTCTCCTCCAAGAACAGTATTTATTGCTTAGGACCAACACAACATTATTTGTCCAATGCCTAACTATCAAAGGCTTTTACACATGAGAAGTTGTTGTATTGGGATGAACATTTCTGTAAAGAGCTTTTTCAAGGGGGAATTCTTCCAGGAGACTGACAGAGATAGAGCAAATACTGTTCCTGCCTGGGGCAATAGTCCACCTCCAGCGTCAACATTCTGGATTGGAAGGTCCCTTAAATGCCTATCCTGGGGGTTGGAGCAATAGGACAACAGATAGGACGTTTGCCTTGCATGTGGCTGACCTGGGTTCGATTCCCAGCATCGCATATGGTCCCCTGAGCACTGCCAGGAGTAACCCCTGTGCATTGCTGGGTGTGACCCAAAAAGCAAAACAAACAAAAGATTGTCTATCCGGGCTTTATCCTTTTTCTATTGGTCTAGCTCTGTACACTGTCTTCCTTTCATTCACCTTCCCCTCACTTCATGCTTCTTGATCCACTGCTGTCTAGCCTTCTCTTCTTTCTTTCAACATCCTTTTAGCCAGAGTGTGCTGTGAACAGTGCTTGTATCTTCAGGCCTCGGCATTGTGTTTGTCACACAATCGGTGGCTCGGCAGTGCTCAGAAGTTGGCACAGGCTCTTACTTCATGCCAGGCAGATACTGCAGTATCCTGTGTCAGCAGGACACTGGGATGTTCAGATTCTTGGTCGTGTCCTCACAGAGGCGTATCTCCTGACAGGAATACAGGTGGACGCCATGGGTGTCTTGTGCGAGTTGGTGAAAAGAGAAAGGCGAGCCCCTTCTCCCATCCACCTCTGCCACCCGGGCCCACTGTGAAGTTTAAACTGGCAAAGTCTGCAATGAGGCCCTGCTTGCATAGGTCTGAGCCTCACCAGCTCCACCAGGTGGCCATTAGGCCACACCTAATGTCCAAGTGGTTTCCAGGCACAGGAGTTGATCCCCACCACCTGATTTTTCGGGAGTCATAGACTCAGGTTGGAGAGAGGATTTGCTGTTTGAAGGAAAGGAGGAAACAGTCTCAGGTCTCACTCAGGGTTTTCAAGGTTCTTATCTTTCCTCAGAGAAAAGAATTTCAGGAGTAGCCTAGCAGTGAAGTAAATCAGATTTTATTTGGGGGCTTTGAAGGTGTGGCGGGAAGAGAGAGAGAAAGCATAACGAGCTCAAGGGAGAACACAGACTTATCCAAGGGCAGAGAGGGCCCCTACACACATCCTAGCATTAGACATGAAAGCGTGAAAGTTCACATCTCAAGAGGGGCAATGCAGGTAACACATGTGCTTGGCCTTGTGGGTGCAAGCAGCACATGGGTTCTGGCAGCATATGCCCACGCTCCCTTTGTTCAAGGTGGCTTTTATACAGTTTTTCCATCTTCTCCCTTTTGTGGCTTATACCTAGATAAGAGTCTATGGTCAAGTGGGTAGAATTAGGTACGGAATAAAACTCCTTTTCTTGATCTTCTCTGGGCTGAAATCACTAAAATTAATCAGATTAAGGGAGAGGTCCAAGGGTATTTGAGGGATTTCCTTCATGGGGAGAATTTAATCTCCTCAGGTCCACTGCTGAAGCTCTTATTTTGGGTCTTGCTTTCTCGGTCCACAAGGTGGGTCAGCCTTAGGACTTCTTTCCCAGAAATTTCACTGACCTAGGTTTAATTGCCAAGGGACTTTCCCTGTCTATCTGCCTACCTCAACACTTGGAGATTATCGTTTCTTTCCTTCTTTCCTTCTTTCTTTCTTTCTTTCTTTCTTTCTTTCTTTCTTTCTTTCTTTCTTTCTTTCTTTCTTTCTTTCTTTCTTTCTTTCTTTCTTTCTTTCTTTCTTTCTTTCTTTCTTTCTTTCTTTCTTTCTTTCTTTCTTTCTTTCTTTCTCTCTTTCCTTTTTTGCTCGTTGTTGTTTGGGTTTTGGGACACACACGATGGTGCTAGGACTTTTTCCTGGCTCTCCAATTAGGGGCCAATCCTAGTAGTGTTCAGGGTCCAATGAGGGGTACCAAGAATTGAAACTGTCTTGGCTGCATGTCAGGCAACCTACTTGCCTGCTGTTCTATCTCTGGCCCTGTACTTGTTCCTTTTGAAAAATTTTTATTATACTACCTTTGTTGTTCCCTCTTCCCCACAGCTTCCATTTTTTTATATTGTATTAAAAGATTGGATGTTCTTTATTCAATGAATTTAAATCATATAGCAATTAGTCATCACAAATGGACTTTTATTGATTTATTTTCTGATAACATCATTTTATATTAATTGAAGCTTTGTCAGAGTAAGTAATAGGAAATGAACTTGTTATTTACCTGCTAAGGGGAGGCAGAGGGTTGGGAAAGAAGCAGGGGATTTTGGTTTAGGGAAGGGAACCAGGGGGTAAGATTAGTGCTGAAATATTTACCTGAAACGACTCTGATATGAATAGCCTTTAAGATAATGGTGACTAAAAAAAGATAAATTTAAAGAAAAAGCAGTGGTAAAGTAGGGCCAGAGACAGTACAGTGGACGATATATTTACCTTGCATGGAGCCCACCCAGATTTGATTCCTCACACCTCATGTGGTCTCCTGTGTAGCATCAGGAGTGATCCCTGAGTGTAGAGCCAAGAGTAGCTTTCAGCATCACCAGGTATGGTCTCCTCTGTTTAGTGGCCCTTATAACATGGCGATTGCCACGCTGCTTGGGAAAGGAAAGGCCGAGAGAGAAAAACCTTTCCCTTCCCGGGCCTGCATGGGCTGTAGCTCAGTTCACAGACTAGAGGCATTTCTGCAAGAGGCCGCTGGGTGCCAAAAGCAGTTAGTTCGCCTCCGGGATCATGGGCATTCAGGAATGGAGGAGCCGTTTATGTGCATCTCCCACTGCTTTCATTTTGTGTTTAATAGTTTGTTAAAGATCTCAGATCCCTGCTTTTCCTTTCCATCAAGGATGAAATAGTTTCGTCATCCCATTTTCAAATAACTCTACTGGTTCCCCTTCCACATTTGCTCCTTCAGTGTCCTTGATTCCACACACAAGGGCAAATCAAATTGTCAAGAGGGACTCCAATCTCTGATCTGGTCAGGGATAAAGTAGATCATGGCTGGGCCTACAGGGGTCCTGGCCTGAGTAGAGTGTGACACAGATGGGGTGGAGGTTAGCGTCTCAGGTCCCCATCCGTCTATGTCACTGTGAGCTTCAAAAGTACCATCTAAAACCTGACAGTAATAGTCAGGTTTGTAATAGTCAGTAATAGTTGGCCTCATCTTCAGCGTGCACAGGCCTAATGGTCAGGGTGGCTGTGTTCCAAGATTTGGAGTCAGAGAAGCTGTCAGGGATCCCTGAGGACCGAGTGTTATCATTGTAGATGAGCAACTCAGTCACTTAGTCTGGTTTCTGCCTGTACCAGTGAACATAATGTTGTTCAAGGTATCCCTCACATTTCATTCTGGTCTCCCCTCCCAGGCTCACAGACAATGAGCGTGGCTGATTCAACTCATAGGAAGAACCTACAAGAGAGACAAAGGAGAGGTCAGGTAATGAGGAAACTCAGTTCTGAGGAGTCATCCATCTTCTAGACCTTAGATATTCTGTAGGACCCCACTCCCTCACCCTCACCCTCCATCAAGGTGTTGGAGTTTTATAACAGTGCCCTGCTGAGCTCAGACTCAGAGCCAGGATGACCCCAGAGCACTGAGCCTGAGGCTGTTTTGAGCCTGGACACATCACCTATGCAGTGAGCCAAGAGACCCAGGAGGAGCAGCGTCCAGGCCATGGTGAGGGGCTGGGAATCTGGCACCTGAAGCTGAACTGGTCCTTTTTATCCCCTCAGGGAGAGACCTCCTGGCTGTGCAAATTGACCAGGCTCAGGGCTGTTTCTTGGGGTCTGTGTCTGCAGTAAAGAGCCTGACCCAAGGGACACAGGGAGGGGCGGGACTGGCTCTGCAGTCCCCACATGCTGAATTGTGGCTCCCCCAGATACCAGGAGGATGAGTAGGTTGTGACTTTGCTGTGTACCCAGTGTGTGGTTTAGGGCATTGACAGATCATGTTCTCACAAGAAATTACTCAGCAAGTCAATGCAATTTGACTTCAATTGCAAGAACTTTTCAATAAAATTTGTTTGCAATGAAGTTCTTTCAGTTCTCAGGGAAATGCATCCAAAAATAAGAACTGTCTTAAATTAAGTTATTCAAGTAAACCATTGAAGTTTCTTGGTGTTTCTAGAAGCAAAGGGAATGACAAAAATGCTGCCTCGGCTGAATGGAGAATCTTCGTCTGGCTGGTCCGTTGGATTTCAAATCCAAAAAGATCGAGACCGTTGTTATCACAAGGACAAGTGAAATTTGACAGTGCACACGTTTTAGCAGAACTGAACTTGTTGGGACCTGAAGTGTCTGATTTTGTTTCTGAGTAATGGGCGATTTCTGTAAGCTTCCAACGAGAGAAATGTAGGCAGTGTTTGCGCATCAGTTTCCAGGTGCTATGCCAGGGAAATGCAGACCTTGACTGTGGTAAGTAAATACCGGGCCCCACAGGCACTCCTATCCCACTGCAAGTTAGAAGCTAGATTCCCTGAGCCACTTCAACTCCAGGGGGCTATTAAGTGTTGTTCTTTGCTGCCCCCTAGTGGCCATTCTTTGCAGGCAGTGGGAAGAAGTATAGGAGAACCCTAGGTAAGGGGAGACCCCAGGACTCAGATGGTGAGTCCTGATTCAAGGGCCAGGGAGAAGGAACTGACATTTACTTTGCCTGGACTAAGACTTGAAACATTGACTTGCAGAAAGTTCTGTCGCCCTATGTCTATGGTTAGAAATAAAAAGAATTGTTTTAAGTATTTATGATGAAAATCCTCTTATGATAGAAAAAATACCCTCAACAAAATGAGAAAGAAGAAAAATTTCTCAACATAGTAATGATCAGTGACCACAGATGATTAGGAGAAAATAATCACAAATACATTAGGAAAAGAACTGACATTCAAAAATCTATAAAGCACTTGCAATATTCAGCAAATCTATAAAACAATACTCCATCAAACAACTTGGAGAAGAGATAAAAGCACAATGAGGATATGAAGGCACAGTAGATGAATGCCACAGAGCTGTTATGGTTGACCAGTCAGCATACAAAAAGTGTTTGTTATCACTTAGCATCACATAAACACACCAAATTAGCAATGGGTACCACCTCACACAATCAGAATGGCATATATCAGAAGCACTGAGGAGAAGTGCTGGTGGGCTCGTGGCAAAAAAGGAACCCTCATTCATTGTTGAGAATGTCATCTGGTTAAACCTCTCCAGAAAACAATATGGAGACCTTTCAAAAAAGTGAGAATGGAAGTTCCATTTGACTCAGCTCTCCAAATTCTATCCAAAGGCCGCCAAGCTGCAGGTGACTTTGCGGATGCTTGAGCTGATCCTCATGTATGAGTGAAGTCCCACAGAACCAGGTCATATGGAACTTTGTGACCTTGGACTCTAGACTCAATGGGACCCAGAAACAGAGATCCTCTGCCTGCTTACACCAATCTCTGGTGACCCAGGGGTCACACCCGTAAGACCCACCCTGCCAGCGCCAGATAAATTTCTCTTCGCTGAACTCCACTATCCAACTGCTGCCATGCTCCAGGCCGCTTTCGGACAGAGCATAAACACTTCCTACCCATTTTCCATCATTACCGCACCACATTTTTATCACTTGTATCACTTGTCTTCCTGGTGATCTTCGATTTGCTCGAGCGGGCACCATTAACATCTCCATTTGTCCCTGTCATGTGCTAGTGTAGCAACTCCATGACTGTGCGAAGAGTGCGGATAGTGAGAAAGCCACAAACAGATGCTTGTCTTCGGAAACTCCCGAGCTCATTCGTCAATGTGGTTTGGTGCGAGCCTCAGGCAACCACAAGCTAACGTCCGAGCTCGCAAAGCTGTGCAGAGAAGCGATAAAGGAAGACCTCAAAAAGAGAAGAGCAGTAGTGTTGGCAGATGTGGCAGAAGCTGGGAAAATTATTCGCAACACTCACCTGTCCTTTACCAACTACAAGGCCAAGATGACTGCCCTCCGACGTCCTGATGGATCTATCACATCTTCCAAAAAGGCAATGGAGAGGATTATTCACAACTTCTACTCAGATCTCTTTGACAGCCAGGTCCACCTGCCCACATACCAAATTCCACAGGATAGATAAGTCGTTCCCAATGTCCTCCCTTCTGAAATTCGACACACCATTTCATTGGTAAAGACGCATACAGCACCTAGTCCGGATAAGGTCAGACCCGAATACCTGAAGGAAGACCCCATGATGAGGAAATTAGCCATGTGGTCTAAGAGCTCCATAGGTGCCCAGTTGATGCTGTCACCAGACTGTCAGCAGAGGACTGGACACCCCCTACAGAAGGACATTGATGGATGATCTCTTGGTGGCTTGTAGTCATAAGAGAATAACTCACCATATGAGCTATCTATCAGGACAAATTAGGCATACTATTTTCTAAACTATTTTATTTATTTATTTGTTTGTTTGTTTATTTATTTATGCTTTATAGGTTATATCCAGCAATGCACAGGTGTTACTCCTGGCTCTGCACTCAAGATTACTCCTGGCAGTGCTCAGGGAACCATATGGGATGCTGAGAATCAAACCCGGTCGTGTGCAAGGCAAATGCCCTACCAGCTTCGCTATCGCTCCAGCCCTTGAGCGACTGGAGCAATAGCACAGAGGTTAGGGCATTTGCCTTGGGCGTGGCCGACCCGGGTTTGATTCCTCTGTCCCTCTCCGAGAGCCCGGCAAGCTACAGAGAGTATCCCACCACCACAGCACACAGCCTGGCAAGCTACCTGTGGCTTATTCCCTATGCCAAAAACAGTAGCAACAAGTCTCACAATGGAGATGTTACTGGTGCCAACTTGAACAAATCTAGGAACAATGGGACAACAGTGCTACAGTGCCTTCCCTTCCTTTCTTCTCTCCTCTCTTCTTCTTCTGTCCATTTCCCTTTTCCCCTCTCTAAACAAGTAAACAGAAAACAACAAAAATTTAACATCACAGGTGCTTGGCCTGGCTTCTGCTGGTGCTAGTTGACACATACTAGAACACTTTTCCACCTGCAGGTGATGTAGCCATCTGTCCAAAATCAACTGAAACAGAGTGTGACTGAGTCAGCTCACCAGGGGTCACAGAGTCTGCATGAGAGCTAATGAGAGTGAGATGGAAAAATAACGAACACTTTGAGAAGACTCCATTCTTCGTCCCATTGAGGCTGGAGCAGACGACAGTCCCTTTTCACCACATATCTGCCAACATTGGGTATTTCCCAACTATTTGGACTATGCCATTTTTACTGGTGTGACTTGGTAGGGTATTATTACTTTGTTTTTTATATCCTTGATAATAGAAAGACGAACACTTGTCAGATGAACAATAAGAAGGAAAAAGAAAGATAATTTTGTGGAAGGTGCTGCTTTTCTTTTTTTTTTCGTTTTGCAAAGCATTGGTAACTTTTGAATTACTTCTTCAAAACAACCGAAAAAGCAAGAGCTCTATAGAACAGTTGGCAAAAGAGTTATTAGAATTTACATCTGCCCTACTCCTTGGTGTCCTGTACATATATCCCTTCTTTTCTAAGAACAAATTTGGAAATTATGGTAAGAGTATGACTTATGACAGAATAATAGTTCAGTTTCAAATGGTCAAGGGGCTAGAGAGCTAGTACAGCACTTAGAGTGCCTGTGTGGCAATTGTCGGACCAAGGTTTGATTGCTGGGGCCTCATATGATCCCCACACACTGCCACAAGTAATCCCTGGACACAGCTGGGTATGGCCCCCATTTCCCCAAACCAAACAAAACAGTTTCAAATGTACAAAGAGAGATGAAGCTCTGTGACCATACATCACATTGAGTCACAACTTGAGGCTCTTCTCGGCCACAGTGTAAAGCAGCTTCACATAGGGACCACAGAGATAGTACAGCAGGTAGGACACTTATCTTGCATGTGGGCAATATGTTTCCAATCCCCAAATCCCACAAAGAACCACGATTTCAGCCAAGGGTGAACCTAGAGCCAGAAAGTCGAGAGTAATTCCTGAGTACTTCCTGGTGTGGATCAATATAGTGACTAACACAGGGGAGTAGAGCTGGAGAACAAGGAGAGATTTAAGAAAGAGGCAGAACAAGCATATTGATAGGAAGCAATTTAACACGCTCATTTGCAAAGTTGTTCATAATACAGTTGTTTCAGGCATACTATGTTTCAACACCAATCCCATCACCAGTGTGACTCCTCCATGAGGGCCACCAATGCTACCCTCATGTACAGTTGTTCACAGCTGTAATCTCTTTCCTGTTTCTCTAAACAAAATCCATCCTTGGTGACTCCAGTGCAAGCCTGACTGCAGGGCTAGAATGTGAGGGCACCCTTAATCTCCCACCTGGGATCATGCCCAGAGCAGCTCCTTGCTGGTTCTACAGGGATCCTGGCCTGAGGAGAGTGTGACACAGATGGGCAGATGTTTGTGTCTCACTTCCCCATCTGTCCGTGTCACTGTGAGCACCACTGTCCCCCACCTGACAGTAATAGTCAGCCTCGTCCTCAGTGCGCACACCACTGATGGTCAGGGTGGCTGTGCCCCCAGAGTTGGAGCCAGAGAAGCGGTCAGGATCCCCGAGGGCCGTTTGCTGTTTTCGTAAATGACCAGCACAGGGGCCTGGCCTGGCTTCTGCTGGTACCAGTAAACATATTTGCTTCCAATATTGTTTCCACTACAGGTCATCTTGGCCTCCGCTCCTGGACTCACAGACAGTGAGGGAGGTTGATTCAGCTCATAGGAAGATACAGAACCTGCAAGAGAGAGGGAGAGGTCAGGCAAAGGGGAAATAAGTTCTGCTGAGACCCACATCTTCATAACCATCCATCAGGGTGACGGACATCCTACACCAGTGTCCTGCTGTGCTCAGATTCAGGGTCAGAATGGCCCCTGAGCACTGGGCCTGGGCTGCTGTGAGCCTGGTCACGTCACCTGTGCAGTGAGCCAGGAGGCCCAGGAGGAGCGGGGTCCAGGCCATGGTGAGGGGCTGGGATCCTGGCACCTGAGGCTGAACTCCTCCTGGTCCCCTCTTATCCCCTCAGGGAGAGAGCTGCTGGCTATGCAAATCAGCCAGGCTCAGGGCTGCTGCCTGGGGTCTGTGGCTGCAGAAAAGGGCCCAGACCCAAGGGACACAGGGAGGGCAGGGCTGGCCCTGCAGTCCCCACCTGCTGCTTAGGGCTCTTTTCTGAAAATTTGTGGTTCTCTGTAAGTTATGGGAATTTTTCTTTCAGGTGGGGTTTAGGTATTGATAGATTATGTTTTCAGAATGAATATCTTAGTGTTATCTAGGGAGTATTGGTGTGACAAGAATTTGTCATTAAAATGCATTTATAAGTAATTCCTTAATTTGGGTGGTATTCATAAAATAATAAAAATCATCTTGTATTTACTTGATTTAAGTAAAGGACAAAGGCCTTTGGTATTACCAGATACTGAAGACTATTAAAATATTAAACAGATTAGAGAAGAGAGTATTTTCTCTGGAGAAATATATTTCCGATTCAGTGGCCAGAGAGAAAATACAGTGGGAAAGGGTCTTGTCTTGCACAAGGCCTGTCCAGGTTTGATCCCTGTCAACACATCTGGTCCCTGGATCCCATCAGGAGCTGACTATGAGTGAAAAGAGAAAAACAAAGAAAGAGAGACAGAAAGAAAGAAAGAAAGAAAGAAAGAAAGAAAGAAAGAAAGAAAGAAAGAAAGAAAGAAAGAAAGAAAGAAAGAAAGAAAGAAAGGAAGGAAGGAAGGAAGGAAGGAAGGAAGGAAGGAAGGAAGGAAGGAAGGAAGGAAGGAAGGAAGAAGGAAAGAAAGAAAGACAATGAAAAAGAATAGTTTCAACAGTGTCAGGTGATAGGAAATTATATACCTTTTTCTTAGGTCTGTGGTTGGTTACTAAACACCAGCACCCTGGATATTCCCAATCTTTTGGAATTAGACCCCCTGTTGCCCTGACCCACTCCAGCTCCTTTGGACCCCATGAATCTCTGCTGCCCCCTTTTGGTCATTCAGTGCAGTGGGAGGGGCTGGGAAGTTCTAGCAGGAAGTCAGGGCAGATTGAGAAAACAGGGCTCAGGGGCTGAGTCACTCTCTATTGGGAGCATCCAGGGAGGGGAAGGAGTGAGCATTTTCTCTGTGGATCCTGGGCCTCATAGGCTCAGTTGTGAGGGAAACTGAAAATATGAATAATACAATTTGAATTGGATTGGCAAATTAATGAGAGCTGACCAACTGCTCAGGCCCCAGGATAAGGATTATTTCTATTATGGTCAGGCTATTGAATTTGGACAGTAATTATATTTGGAACTGAAGCTTTCTAATTTGCATACATATATACCAGGCATGAAGGTATTCTCAATAACTGTCACTGTCGTCCCATTGCTCATCGATTAGTTCGAGAGGGCACCAGTAACGTCTCTCATTATGAGACTTATTGTTACTGTTTTTGGTGTATCCAATACACCGTGGGTAGCTTGCTAGGCTCTGCTGTGCAGGCGAGATACTCTTAGTAGCTTTCCAGGCTCTCCGAGAGGGGCAGAGGAATCTAACACAGGTCGGCTGAGTGAAAGGCAATCACCCTACCGCTTTGCTATCGCTCCAGCCCATTCTCACATAGTAGATGAATAATCGTGCAAATACAACTGTAGCACTGCTGAGGATGAAACAGATTCCTTTATAAAATGCAGGGAGATATATAGTTACAAGTCATTCATGAATGAGTTTCAGTTATACAGTTATCCATCCTTGCCCCAGTGTACATTTCCCACCACAAGTGTGCCCAGGTTCCCTCCTGCACGCCACCTCCTTCTTGCCTTCAAAGCTTGCTCTATGCCAGGAACATTCTCTCTCTCTCTCTCTCTCTGTCTCTCTCTCTTACACTCTTCTTTTAGACACTGTGGTTTGCAATACTCTTATTAAAAGGGTGTTGTGCATATCACTTTATCTCCTTTAGCACTTAGTTTTTGTTCAGTGATCATTTCCAAGTATCATTGTCAGAGTGGTCCCTTCTCTCTCCTAACTTCACTCCCCTCCCTTTTTGTGGCCGCTTCCTCCCATGAGTCATCCCTCCAGGCCCTTGTTCCTATGTCTTTGGGTATTATTCCCATGCTATGATGTCGTTTTCGCCATTTTATATACCCAAATCAGTGTGATCTTTGTATATTTGTCCTTTCCTATTGACTCATTATCGCCGCGTGATTCTACCATGTCTATCCAGTTAGAATCAAATTTCATGACTTTGTTTCTCCCAACAGCCACGTAGTGTTCCATTGTGTAGATGCACCATAGTTTCTATTTCATATTTTTTATTTTTTAAGCTTATTTCCCTAAGACTGAAGAAAACCAAGTATGAAAAATATTTCAATGAGAAAATCTTGTAATATAAGCCAACATTTTATACCATGTATTTTTATTCTGAAAACATACTGTGTTAATGCCCTGAACCACCACCGAAGAAGACAAAATTCCCATAACTACTGAGAAACAAAAATTTTCAGGGAGATGCCACTCAGCCGCAGATAGGAACTGCTGGGCCAGCCCTCCCCTTCCATGTGTCCTTAGGGCCTGAGCCCTTTTCTGCAGCCACAGACCCTAAGCAGCACCCCTTATCCTGACTGATTTGCATAGCCAGCAGCTCTCTCCCTGAGGGGATAAGAGGGGACCAGGAGGAGTTCAGCCTAAGGTGGACCCCACTCCTCCTGGGCCTCCTGGCTCACTGCACAGGTGATGTGACCAGGCTCACAGCAGCCCCAGGCCCAGGGCTCTGGGACATCCTGGTCCTCGTTGAGCTCTGAAACGTGTATCTCACTCAGAGCATCTTTTTAAATTCTTTTAAAGTTCTTTCTGTTGTTGACTTCTAATTTCATTTCAATATACTGAAGAAAATATTTTGGCATTGCTATTTTTTTCAGTGTTTCAACACTTTTTATTTTCTTAAAGGTAGAATATGTCCCAGTGGGGATCATCCCAGGAACACCCGAGAAGGTGAGCTTTGTGCTCTGGGGTTGTTTATAGGTATTTACTCTATTGTTTAACAATGATGCTCAAACCTTAATTTTCTGTTTGTTTATTTTTGGTTTAGTCACATGGGCAGTGCTTGGGACTTACTCCTGGCTGTGCTCTCAGGGATCACTGCTGGTATGATGTTGGGGACCCTCTAGGATGTCACATTTGGGAACGAGATGGGCTGAGTGCAAGGCCTTAGCCTAACGTACCTACTGTATTATCACTCTGGCCCACACAGCCTCTCTTCTCTATTTTATCTTCTGTTCTGATACTTATACATATAACTGTCCCCCATTTTATATCCCTCATTTCTTTAAATGGATTCAAATTTCTAACTATCCTTGTTTATCTTTTGTCTAAGGGGTAACTTTTATTGTCTCTTCTGTGATGGTCTGTAGGTGAGTTGTCCTTCTCATATGTCTGACCATTTTGTTCTTCTAATGAATTTGTGTAGCCTGAGGTTAGAAAGATAGGACAGTGGTTACAGATTGTACCTCCCACTGGCCTCACCAGGCTCGTCTCTGACTTAAGGTATGGATCCCGCAAGCGCAGGACTGACCGCTCAACACAGAGCAGGAGTAGCCTCGAGCATGACCACGGGTAGAACCAAAACCTTTAAACATTTTTAAAGATATTTGATTTCCATAGAGAACTTAAGTTTTCACTCTTTTAAAAATATTATTTAAATATTTTTCTCATCTGTTTCTTGCTTGCTTTTCAAAGTATCTGCTATTATTGTATGTTTCACTACACAGAACAATTCTTTCTGCTGCTTTTATGAGTGTTCTTTCCCCCCTTTATTTTATGTTTCTTTGGGGGCGGGGTTGGGGAGGGATAGCATCCTCAACTGGCAGTTCGTAAGGCATATTCCTGCCTCTGAACTCAGGGATCACTCTTGGCAGTGTTCAAGGACCTTAATGCATGCTGGTCACATGCAAAAGAAGTACCCTTCCACTATCCTATCCTTCCTCCCCATGAATATCACATTTCAAGAAATTTTATTATGATAACTTTGTTGTTCCCTTCTCCTCTACCACATCTGTCTTGTACTTTTAAGTTTGAGCCAGAGATAGGGCTAGAAAGAGAGTTCAGCTGGTCTCTGGACTTGCCTTACATTCAGGCGACCTGGGTTCTATTCCAGGCACCCCACATGGTTCCCTGACCTGCCAATAGTCATTTGTGAGTGCAGAGATAGGACTAAGCCTGAGCATAGCCAGGTGTGGCCAAATCCAAACAAAGAAAAAGGGTTTAGTTTGAGCATGAGTGATAGCATAGAGTGCAGGGTTCTTGCTTTCCGCACAGCAGATTTGAGTTCCATCCCCAGAATTATATCTGGTCCCCTGAGCCTGCCTGGAAAGATCCAGGAGGAAAGAGCAGGGGTAAGCACTGAGCACTGCCAGGCAGTGTGGGCCACAGAAAAAAAGCCTGAAAATAGAAAAGAGTTGTTAAAGAAGTTAGATAGGTGCTGTAAGTTGTCATCAAGCATTAAATAGTTTAGTCATAGTTTAGTGAATATTTTTTTCAAAAACTAACTGCATATCCCACTCTTAGCTTTTCTCATTCTGTGTCCTTAATTTAGGTGAAGGAAGTTGTCCTATAAATAAACATGTTAGGGTCTTTATGAGTGTGTGTGTGTGTGTGTGTGTGTATAAATAATCTTGCAGTGTTTCATTTAAAAAAATTCATTACTGAATATATTTGTCACATGTTAGGAGATTCAAAAGGTCCTGGGGCTCAAGGGCAACTGTACAGTTCTCAGGCAGCTGAGCTGCTGGCTCAGTGCAAGGGTCTCAGGAATAGTCTTGCTCTGGCCTGGCAGTTCCAGGGATTCCCGGGCCACTGTGGAGGTGTTGGAGGCCTCAAGCATCATGAGGGCAGCTGCTTGGGGGCCTCCAGGGCAGTTCAGGCAACGCATGTGATTCTGGGAAGGAAGCCAGGCTTCAGTCATGCCTGGCATGTGCACTAACCACTGTGCTCAAGTTCACCTATTTTTTTTTTTCAGCATCCAAGATATTATCAGTCTGCCTGGGCTACTTCAGTCAGGGCACTCCAGCTATTAGTCGAAGTTCAGCTTTTCATGTTCTATCATTCTGCTACCCTCACGCACAAGTGGAATAGAGTTTTGTAGGTATTCTACCCATGTTGTATGTGCCCCACATTCATCCCTGTCGCCTACTGTGTGGAACCTGACTGCAGGGCTGGAACCCTTGAATCTCCAAACTGGGTCAGGACCAGAGCAGCTCGTTGCTGGGTTACTGGGCTCCTGGCCTGAGGACAGTGTGAATGATATGGGGCAGAGGTTTGTGTCTCACTTCCCCATCTCTCTGTGCCACTGTGATCATTACTACTACCATCCCACACCTGACAGTAATAGTCGGCCTCGTCTTCAGTGCGCACACCCGTGATGGTCAGGGTGGCTGTGTCCCCAGACTTAGTACCAGAAAAGCGGTCAGGGATCCCTGAGGGCCGCTTGTTATCATATTTGATGACCAGCACAGGGGTCTGGCCTGGCTTCTGCTGGTACCAGTGAACACTTTTGCTTCCAATGTTGTTTCCCGCACAGGTCATCTTGGCCTCCCCTCCCGGGTTCACAGATAATGAGGGCGGCTGATTCAACTCATAGGAAGATACAGAACCTGCAAGAGAGAAGGAGATGTCAGGTAATAAGGAAAGTCCATTCTACCAACACCCCTATCTTCGTAACCCATAGTAATTCCGTGGGACCCCAACACCCCCACCCCCACCCTCCATCAAGGTGATGGGCTCCCTACACCAGTGCCCTGCTGAGCTCAGACTGAGGGCCAGGATAACCCCAGAGCACGGGCCTGGGGCTGCTGTGAGCCTGGTCACATCACCTGTGCAGTGAGCCAAAAGGCCCAGGAGGAGCGGGGTCCAGGCCATGGTGAGGGGCTGGGATCCTGGCACCTGAGGCTGAACTCCTCCTGGTCTCCTCTTATCCCCTCAGGGAGAGAGCTGCTGGCTATGCAAATCAGCCAGGCTCAGGGCTGCTGCCTGGGGTCTGTGGCTGCAGAAAAGGCCCAAACCCTAAGGACACGGGAGGGGGGCTGGTCTAGCAGTCCCCACCTGCTGCTTAGAGACTCCTCCAAAGCACAGTGAGAGTCTGTGTAGTCTCCATGTATGCTGTGTACTCCAGTGTGTTGCTTGGAGCACAGATAGATTATATTTACAGGAGAAATAACACGTACAGGGCAATAAAATTTGTCCTAAATTATAAGAATTTCAATTAAAATATTTTCTGTAATTGATTTCCTTGCTTCGGAGGAAATGAATTGAATAATAAAAAACCATCTGCCATTACTTAATTCAGTTAAAGGAGAGAGGATATTTGGTGTTATTTAACAGGAGCACGATGTCACAGCAGCTAGATGAAGAATCTTTTTTTCTGAACCATAAGATTTCAGACCCTAGAGCCCTTGCCTGAGACTAATTCTGCTTTAATTCCAGTTCCCATGTCTTCTGAGAGAGCATCACTGATTACAAACCAGGATATTCCCCCCATGGCCCTGTTGCCAAGCAATCTCAAGGCCATAAGGTCAGATGAGCAAATTCTTACCAGGAGATTCTGCTCCACACAGAGGAGTCAGAGAACTGTGGGCAGTGACCACATTCTCACAGAACTGTACTATGTGGGACCTGAAGTATCTGAAACTGTTTTTTAGAGTAATATGCAATATCTACACAATTCAGATCAGAGAGAAAGGAAGAATTTAGCTCAGCGGTGTGAAGGATGACATGACAGAAAGATAAGCGTCTTTTTCTTTAGGCATGATGAGGGTTACTAAACACCATTCCCATCTTACTGCAAATGAGACCCCCTGTGGTTCTGACCCACCCCTGTGCCATTGGACTTTACACCATGAGTCTCTGCTGCCCCCTTGTGGTCGGGAGGTTCTGGAAAGTCCTAGATGAGGAGCGATTCAGATCACAGGGCTGAGCCTAGGTGCAGAGTCCCTGGTACATGGGAGGCAGCCAAGAGGAGGAAGAATGAGCATTTTCTCAATGGATCCTGTGTGTTTGAAGACTGGGCTTCACAGAGACAATTTCCAGGGAAATATGAAATATGACTATGCTCATTGGATTTGAACTGTCGTGTGGATGAGGTAATTCTGTTGATCTCTGGGGTGCTGAGCATCACACAAGTTTCCCTCTGGGAGTGCTGACTCAGGACTCAGGAGCTATCTCTACCTCTACGGGTGCCCAGTGTCAGTCTAGCATCATCCAAGGTTGGAAATTAGATTAGTTCACTAATTAACTCTCAGGGAAAACTCTGGCTCTGTGCTCAGACATGACTCCTGGATGAGCTGAGAGGAAGAGCTCACTCACGCATACGGTGTGTTGGGAATTAAACGTGGTTTGGCCTCATGTAAGGCAAGTGCCCTACCCAGTGTATCATGTCTCTGACTCTATGAGTGTCTCCTTTTTAAGAAACTCTGTTTGATAACTTTGGTATCCATTCTTCCTCCACCTTTTCTCCCTTGTTGTACACAGAGTTTACTAAAGAGCTTAGATCTGTGCTGTTTTCATCAAGTATGAAACAGTCTCATCATTTATTTTTAAAAGCAAAAACTCTAACCAATAGTTCCCACTTAAATGTTTTCTCATTCAGTGCACCTGCTGCCACACAGTGAGGATGAATTAAGTTGTACTGAAAATCAACTTACTTGGATCATTGTTTTCATGAATCATCTTGCTATGTTTTATTAAAAAAACACTACTGATTCATCAATACATCAGCATTTTGGTGGCACCTGCAATTCTCAGTCAGCTGATCTCTTGGCTCAATGCTAGGCCCCAAGAATTTGACACTGCACTTGTCTCACAGTGTCAGGGATTCCTGGGCCACTATGGAGGTGCAGGAGGCCTCCAGGATGCAGGGGTTTTCTTGGGGCCTCCAGGGCTGAACCTGCCATTTGTTCAGGGAACAAGTGATGCTGAGAAGCAAACTCAGCTCAATAACGCAGAGGAACATGAAACATGACCATGCTGGTTGGGATGTCAGTGGCAGGGTTGATAAGAAGGTTTTTGTGCTTCTCGGGCACTAGAATGTTCCCCCTTGGCAGTGGGAACATGGGACTTGTGAGCTGTTTCTGAGAGTACCCCAGCCTCTAGGACAAATAATGGGTTGATAGTGGCTATAGTGGCAGGACAGGACAGGAGAATGTTCAGTCAACAACCAACATGCTTCACTCCCCATTTGCCCAGCACATTTTTTTTCTGTATTTTTTAAATTAAAAAAAAATTAGAGAATCACTGTGATGTTCAGTTACAGACTTATGAACTTTTGTGTTTTCATTTCACTCATACAGTGATCATTTACCCATCCCTCCTCCAGTGCCCATTTACCTCCAACAATGATCACAGAATCCCTCTCACACCCCCGACCCACCCCACTCTGCCTCTGTGGCATGGCATTCCCTTTTGTTCTCTCTCCTTTTGGGTGTTGTTGTTTGCAATAGAGGTATTGAGTGGCCCCCATCTTGGGTCTATAGTCTACTTTCAGTTCCCATCTTACAACTGAATGAGTCCTCCCAACATCCTCTATTTGGTGTTCCCTTCTCTATCTGAGCTGCCTTTCCCCCCAACATGTGAGGTCAGTTTCCAAGCTGGGGGGGCAGACCTTCTCGTCCATATCTCTACTACTCTTGAGTGTTAGTCTCCCACTCTGTTATTTTATATTCCACAGATGAGTGTGATCTTTGTAGGTCTGCCTCTCTTTTTATGACTCATTTCACTTAACATGATACTTTCCATGTTGATCCACTTATATGCAAATTTCATGACTTCATCTTTTCTGACAGCTGCATAGTATTCCATTGTGTAGATGTACCAAAGTTTCTTTAACCAGTTATCTGTTTTTGGGCACTCTGGGTTTTTCCAGATTTTGGCTATTGTAAACAGTGCTGCAATGAACATACAAATGCAGATGTCATTTCTACTATACCTTTTTGCCTCTCCGGGATATATTCCCAGGAGTGGTATTGCTTGCCCAGCACATTTTTTCATGGGAATCAGTGGGAAGTGAACATGACCTCAGAATCTCTATCATATGCATGGAGGACTAAATTGGACACACTTGTTCAGAGACATACTCATTTTCGCCACCTTCTCCTCCTGACCTGTGATCCATTTCCTTTCAATACCATGTCATTCATCTTCCCACATACCTCTTGGTCCAGACTAACTTTGTATTCCATTTTGGCCCATGGATATCAGGCTCAGAAATGAGTTTCTTTCCTGCAAACTGTTTCTCTCACAGAAGAATAAACAGATGCATTTCTGTAGTGCCTCTCTTCTTGAACCTGCCTGTAATAACTGAGCCTGCAGCAGCCTTCCTGAGAAGCCAACAGTATTTATAAATGTATCACAGATAATATTTCATATATTTACACTAAGAGGCCAATTTATTTTTCATTAAGTCTATCTAATTTCCTTTTCATACATTTTAACACAGAGGATAGTTTACCTTTCATAGTTCGCACTAATTAAATGATAATAAAAATGAATTTGTGGCCTGAAACTCAGTACGGATGTTAAGTACACACCCTGGGTGGGGGGAGATAGTGCAGAGTGACAGGGTGCTTCTCCTGCAAGCTGCTGACCTGGCCTTCAAGTCTAGCACCACACGGGATCCCTGAATAATGCCAGGAGTGATTCCTGAGTGCAGAACCAGGAGTGAAATTTGAGCACGGCAGGTGCGGCCCTGAAATAAGAAAGCAAGACAAAAGGCACAGGCCTTGCATGCAGCTGAGCCAGCACCTCTTGCTTCTGGAAGCATTATTCTTTTTTCATCCTTGAAGGCCCATGAGCATAGTCAGGTGTTGGCCTGAAGGCTACCGAAGCACCTCGGAGGGTGAGCCAGGGAAGTTCTGGCGCTGTAGAGCACAGAGAGCAGAGCATTCTCTGGCCTTGGCATTGAGTAGCTAAACCAGTTGGTGGAGAATTATTAGGTGCATATCCAGGCCCCCTGAACTTTTCTCGGGAGAATCCCACCAGGTGGGATTATAGGAAGAAACATAAAGACGGAGAAATGATGTGCAGTATAGGCAACGTGTATCCCTGCAATTGCTGCCAGATAAAAAGCTGTGCTGATGGTAAGAGGTGAGAGGAAACCTCTTGGGGAGATGTTAGATCATTTAATGCTACCAATTTGCTCCCAGGATGAAAAGGAACAGAAAATATGATATGTATTGTGGGGAGCAAGTAATAGAGCCCTTTGGAAAGCTTCGGAAGGTCTGAGGTTTATAAGTAGTGAAGCTGATGTCTGTGTCACATCTGTTTCAGAACAAATGTCGTTTGTCACCATCTGAAGGAGAGGGGTAAATATGATCACAATGTTCTTGGCTCTATGTTTCTGTGTGAGGTAAAACACAGAAGTACCTGTATGATCCCCTGTGCAAATGTGGCTGCACACTCCAGAAAATCTGAAATATTTAACTGGGCAGTGGGCATCCATGGTAGCAGTGTGGGATGTGGGTGTGATTTGTTGGGACTTCTGGATGAGTGGAGAGGATGGGGGAGGCTTCCCTTCCTCATTTGAGAAGACCCATCTTAGGGTTACATTCTGTTGACTGGTGTACCGGGAATGTCTCAGTTTGGCATCTCTTCCGAGCTCAGCCATGAAGCAGTGGAGTGGAGCCATTGGCTCTAGGCAGCCGTGGGGTGTGAGTGCAGCTGCCAGGGTTTGGCAGGGCAGGAACTCAGCCTGGTCCTCTCTTTTGGGTGCCCCAGAGTTTTCAGCTGGGAATCCTGGATATCCATGAATTTCTTCAGCTAGTTGATCTTTTCCAAGACTTAATTATGAGTTCATAAAACTGGGGCAATAAATGGGCTGACGTGGCTGTGGTTGTTGGATATGGGTGTCTGTAATTTCTTTTCTTTTAAATGGAAGGAGTTTTCCTAGGAACAGAATGTGGTCCAGTGGAAATCTTTTCAAAAACATCAAGAAGAATATGTTCTTTGTGCTGTTGGATACAGAAAATTCCTTTGTTGCTTTATAATGATGTACAAATCTCTGTAGTTTATCTCCTGTTTCAATATTTATCTATATAATTGCCTTAGCTGATGCCTGTCAGCTGATGGAGACGTCAGGTAAGGAGGAAACTCAGTTCTGCTGAGACCCCATCTTCATAATCTGTAGTAATTCTGTGGGACCCCCAATACCCCCATCTGATCCCTCCATCAGGATGACAGGCATCCTATACCAGTGCCCTGATGAGTTCAGACTCAAGGCCAGGATGGCCCCAGAGCACTGGGCCTGGGGCTGCTGTGAGCCTGGTCACATCACCTGTGCAGTGAGCCAGAAGGCCCAGGAGGAGCGGGGTCCAGGCCATGGTGAGGGGCTGGGATCCTGGCACCTGAGGCTGAACTCCTTCTGGTCCCCTCTTATCCCCTCAGGGAGAGAGCTGCTGGCTATGCAAATCAGCCAGGCTCAGGGCTGCTGCCTGGGGTCTGTGGCTGCAGAAAAGACCCACAACCTAAGGACACGGGAGGGGGGCTGGTCTAGCAGTCCCCACCTGCTGCTTAGAGGCTCCTCCAAGGCACAAGGAGATTCTGAATAGGCTCCATGTATGCTGTATACTCGGGTGTGTTACTTGAAGCATGGATAGATCATATTTTCAGAAGAAATGACTCTTTTTTTTTTTTTTGCTTTTTGGGTCACACCCGGCGATGCACAGGGGTTACTCCTGGTTCTACACTCAGGAATTACTCCTGGCGGTGCTCAGGGGACCATATGGGATGCTGGGATTCGAACCCGGGTCGGACGCATGCAAGGAAAACGCCCTACCCACTGTGCTATCGCTCCAGCCCCCAGAAATGACTCTTATAGAGAAATGAAATTTGTCTGAAATAATAAGAATTTCAGATTAAAATATTTTCTATAATTGATTTCTTTCACTTCTGGGGAAATGAATTGAATAATAAAAAGCATCTTCAAAAACTAACTTGATTCCGTTAATGAGAAAGGATACTTGGTGTTAACAAATAACAGGAGTACGATGCTACAGCAGCTAGGTGATGAATCTGTTTTTCTAAACCATAAGATTTCAGGCCCTAGAGCCCTTGCCTGAGACTAATTCTGCTTTAATTCCAGGCCCCATGTCTTCTGAGAGAGCAACACTGATTACAAACCAGGATATTCCCCCGAGTGGCCCTGTTGCCAAGCAATCTCACAATCATAAGATCAGATGAGCAAACTCCTACCAGGAGACTCTTCTCCCTGCAGAGGAGTCAGAGAACTGTGGGTAGTGACCACATTCTCACAGAACAGTACTATGTGGGACCAAAGTTTATGAAACTGTTTTCAGAGTAATATGCAATATCTACACAATTCAGATCAGAGAGAAAGGAAGAATTTGCTCACCAGTGTGAAGGGTGATATGACAGAAAGGTAAGCGTCTTTTTCTTTAGGCATGATGTGGGTTACTAAACACCATTCCCATCTTACTGCAAATGAGACCCCCTGTGGTTCTGACCCACCCCTGTGCCATTGGACTTTACACCATGAGTCTCTGCTGCCCCCTTGTGGTCGGGAGGTTCTGAAAAGTCCTAGATGAGGAGAGACTCAGATCATGGGGCTGAGCCTAGGGGCAGAGTCCCTGGTACATGAGAGACAGCCAAGAGGAGGAAGAATGAGCATTTTCTCAATGGATCCTGTGTGTTTGAAGACTGGGCTTCCCAGAGGCAATTCCCAGGGAAACATGGAAATATGACTATGCTCATTGGATGTGAACAGTTGGGTTGTTGAGGTAATTCTGTTGATCTCTGGGGTGCTGAGCATCACACAAGTTTCCCTGTGGGAGTTCTGACTCAGGACTCAGGAACTGTCTCTATGGGTGCCCAGTGTCAGGCTAGCATCACAGTGGATCCAAGGTTGGAAATTAGATTAGTTCACTAATTTTTTTATATTTTTATTTTTATTGCTTTTTGGGTCACACCGCCGATGCACAGGAGTCACTCATGGCTCATGCACTCAGGAATAACTCCTATCAGTGCTCGGGGAAACATATGGGATGCTGGGAATCGAACCCGGCTTGGCCGAGTGCAAAGCAAACGCCCTACCCGCTGTGCTATCGATCCAGCCCCAGTTCACTAATTATTAACCTAGTCTTTTATTCCCATCTCTAACCATATACTTTGCTGGCATAGAGATCAAGCTCTGAAAAAAAAAAGATGTTTGAGCCAGAGATAGACATTTTAATGCAGTTCGATTTCTTGTCACTTTGCTTTGTGTGCCTTCATGGAAGTCTGCCTGTCTATTCATCCACAGAGGTCCCATTGACCCAGGAAACACCCAACCCAGGAAGTATCCTGACACTCCCAATTCATTTTGTCATTCTGAAATCAATCCACAACTTTTCCTGTGCAGAGCCTGCCTGCAAGGATGGTGGCATGACCAGCTGGATCGCAACGTGGGCCCTGGGACACACTACTCACTATTGCGTCTGCAATCAGACAGGGCAACTGGAGAGTGCAACACAGATGTAAGAGGTGCCTTTCTTCCCCGCCTCCTGTGACTCTGGGCGGGTAATAACCAATGCTGTCCCATGACTGACAGAAATAGCCTTATCCTCAGCCTGGGCCCTGCTGAGGGTCAGGGTGGCTCTGATCCCAGAGCTAGAGCCAGAAAATTGGTCAGGGGATGAGGGCCTCTCACTCTCCTTATAAATAAGCAGCAGAGGGGGCTGGCCGGGCTTCTGCTGGTACCAAGATGTATATTTCTTGTTAGTAATTCTCCAGAGCAGGTGACTGTGGCTGACTCACCCTGATCTACTGAGGCTGAGAGTGTCTGGGTCAGCTCGTAGGAGGTCACGTAGCCTGGGAAGAAAAGAGAGGAGGGTTGAGAGTGCATGAAAGGCTCATCCAACAGTGTCCAGGTCTTGGCACGTGTGGGCTAGATTCTGGCTGGGAACTCGTTTTGCTGAGGGTATTTGGGGCCTGAAGCTGCAACTAGGCCCCGGGAACTGCACCTGTGCAGAGCATGAGCAGGAGGAGCAGGATGGCATTGCGGGACATGGTGGAACCTCTCAAAGCTCTGCCCTGGTACAAGCAGCACTATTTGACTCTCCCTGGCCTCTTTATCCCCTTCTCAGGCCACTGGGCTGGTTTTAATTCAAATCTACTGTAGGAGATTCTGAAAACATTTTATTTTATTTTACGGGTGGAGATTTTGTCTCTAAGGACATGTGCATTTATTCATTTTACATTTCTAAGAACGTGTCCCATCCCATGTAGAAGGCGTCATCACAGGCAACTTCCAGACAGTTTGGTAGTTTTCTTGAGTGCTATGTTGAGATGTGGAGTCCCCTAAAACCATTCAGGACTGAGACCGACTTTCCCAGCAGTCTCTGCGGCCTCAGTGAGGGGTCCCAGCACAGACCATGAGCTCTGGGGGCAAAAATGGCTATCGGTCTCTCTAGGAAGTGAATTCTGTCACCAGTCAGGACACTCCAGTGACCGTAGCTGTGCACTGCGGAGTGAGAATCCACTTCTGTCTTGAGGTCCTGAGGGAGCTGTAACAAGGCTCAGGCCAGGAGACAGAAGCCCAGAGAGCCTAGACGTGAACGCTAGGGAAGGAACTTGAGCCTTTGCTCAAGGAAGGAGAGCAAGGGGGCGGGGCGATCAGGGTGTCTGGGTACATGCCCAGGACAAAGAGTTTGAAGGAATTCATTACGGATTTCCAGGTGAGTCAGCCTCTGTTTCCTGGCACTCACCAGAGTCCCCGAACACTGGAATTCTGGGCCTTCAGTGTAGTCAGTGGGATAAATGGTTGAAATTCCATCATGGAGTCGTAACCTCAGAAACTGACCTTATGCCCCTCCTTACTGCCTGCCCCATGCTTCATGTCTTCCTCCTTCCCCCATTTCAGGCCTGTGATCCTGGCACCTGAGGCTAAACTTGTCCTGATCCTTGCTTATCCCCTCAAGGAGACAGCTACTGGCTATGAAATCGGCCAGGCTCAGGGATGCTGCCTGAGGTCTGTGTCTGCAGAAAAGGTTCCAGACTCAAGAGACATGGGAAGGGGCTGGGATGACCCTGCTGTCCACCCCTGCTGCTTAGTGACTTCCCCAGACAGCGTGAGGTGCTGAGTACTTTGTGAGTCTGTTGTGTACCTAATGTGCATTTCTGAGTATTCACAGATCATGTTTTCAGAAGAAATAACATGTGTATCACAATGAAAACTGACTTAAATTCTGAGAATTTGATTAAAATATATTTGTAACTGGTTTTCTTCAATTCTGGGAAAATGCAGCAAATAATAAATATCATGTTCTATTGATTAAAGGATTAAAGGAGAGAGTATATTTTTTGTGTGTTACTAAATATTGAAAAGGGAATAAAACATTAAACTGACTCCTGGGAAGTTTTTCTTTTCTAAACCCTAAGAATTCAGATAGCACAAAACTAATTCTACTTTTTTTTTTTTTTAGGGACCAATTCTACTTTGATAAGCAACCCCGCTGAGCTGGTTGAAGCCCAGGATTCCTTTCAAACACTTCCTGTGGACTAATAGTCCCTCCGGGTGGCACCAATGTCAGCAGGGTACTGGTTATTGGTTGCTCATTACCCTATGGAGGATGTGGTTGTGGGTAGTGGTGTCCCAAAGAATTGCTACAGGTGATGAAGATGGGAGGTCTCCTCAGACAGAATTTCACTGATATCTGACCTCTCCCTTTTTCTCTTGTAGGTTCAAGATCTTTCAGTGAACTAAATCCTCCACCTTCATCACCTGTGAATCTGGGAGGGGAATGACATGTAGAGGAAATAATACTGGAGATCAATTTGCTCAGTGGTACCAGCAGAAGCCAGACCAGGACACTGTGCTGGTCATCTGTATAGAGATAGTAACCAGTCCTTGGGCTCCCTGACCACTTCTCTGGCTCCAACTCTGAGCACATGGCTATCCTGGTCATTAGGGGTGCACACACTGAGGATGAGGCTGACTATTACTATCAGGTGTGCCTTGAGGGCCAGAGTCAGAGTACAATGAGCATCTTGCCTTTCACGCAGTTGACCAAGGTTCAGTCCCTGACACCCTGTAAAGTCCCTGGTTCCTGCTAGGACTGACCCCTGAATGCAGAGCCGGGTGCAAGCCCTGCGCACTGCTGGACCACAATTGGTAGTGCTCAGGGAAAACTCCAGCTCTGAGCTCAGAGACGACTCCTGAGCGGAAAAGCTCACACATACAGTGTGCTGGGAATTAAATGTGGGTTGGCCTCATGTAAGGCAAGTGCCCTACCCAGTGTATCATGTCTCTGGAACTATGAGTGTCTCCTTTTTAAGAAATTCTGTTTGATAACTTGGTATCCATTCTTCCTCCACCTTTTCTCTCTTGTACACAGAGTTTATTAAAGATCTTAGATCTGTGCTGTTTTCATCAAGTATGAAACAGTCTCATCATTTATTTTTAAAAAACAAAAGCTCTAACCAATAGTTCCCACTTCAATGTTTTCTCATTCAGTGCACCTGCTGCCACACAGTGAAGACGAATTAAGTTGTCCTGAAAAATCAACATATTTGATCACATTTTCATGAATCATCTTGCTATGTTTCATTCAAAAAATTATTGTTTATCAATACATCAGCATGATGGGGGCATCTACAATTCTCAGTCAACTGATTTCTTGGCTCAGTGCTAGTCCCCAAGAATTCGAAGGTGCACTTGTCTCACAGTGTCAGGGATTCCTGGGGCACTGTGAAGGTACAGGAGGCCTCCAGGGGTGCAGGGATTTGACTTGGGGCACCAGGGATGAATCTGCTATTTGTTGGGGGAACATGGAATGCTGAGAAGCAAACTCAGCTCAATAATGCAGAAGAATATGAAACATGTCCATGCCAGTTGGGATGTCACTGGCAGGATTGATGAGAATATCTCTGTGCTTCTCAACTATCCTGCATGTTTTCCCTTGGCAGTGGGGACACAGGACTCAGGAACTGTCTCTGAGGGTGCCCACTGCCATCAGGACAAATAATGGGTCGATGGTGACTATAGTGCCAGGATGGGACAGGAGAACGTTCAGTCAACAACCATTATGTTTCACTCACCATTTGCCCAGCACATTTTTTCATGGGCATCAGTGGGAACTGGACATGGCCTCAGACTCGGAATCTCCATCATATCTATGAGGACTAAAATGAACACACTTCTTCAGAGACATGCTCATTCTCACCACCTTCTCCTCATGACCTGTGGTTCATTTCCTTTCAAAACCAGGTCATTCATCTTCCCACGTACCTCTAGGTCTAGACTGACTTTGTATTCCATTTTGGCCCATGGATATCAGGCCTAGAAATGAGTTTCTTCCCTGCATACTATTCCTCTCACGAAAGAATAAACTGATGTATTTCTGTAATAGCTGAGCCTACAGCATCCTTCTTGAGCAGCCAATAGGATTTGTAAGTGTATCACAGATAATATTTCATGTATTTATGCTAAGGGGCCAATTTATTTTTCATTAAAACTATGTAATTTCCTTTTCATACATTTTGACACAGAGGATGGTTTACCTTTCATAATTAGCAATAATTAAATGATAAAATAAGTTTGTGGCCTGAAACTCAGTACGGATGTTCAGGTACATAGCCTGAGCAAGGGAGATAGTGCAGAGTGGTAGCGCTCTTCTCCTGCAAGCTGCTGACCTGGCCTTAAAGTCTAGCACCACTCGTGACCCCCTGAATAATGCCAGGAGTGATTCCTGAGTGCAGAACCAGGAGTGAATCTTGAGCACGGCAGGTGCAGCTCTGAAATAAGAAAGCAAGACAAAAGGCACCAGCCTTGCATGCAGCTGAGCCTGATCCCCAGCACGTCTCACTTCTGGTGCATTATTTTTTTTCATCCCTGAAGACCCCTGAGCACAGACAGGTGTTGGCCTGAAGGCTACTGAAGCATCTCGGAGGGTGAGCCAGGGATGTTCTGGCCTTGGCATTGAGCAGCCAAACCAGTTGGTGGAGAATTATTAGGAGCAGATCCAGACACCCTGAACTTTTCTTGGGAGAATCCCACCAGATTGGATAAAAGGAAGAAAGATAAAGACGGAGAAATGATGTGCAGTGTAGGCAATGTGTATCCCAGCAATTGCTGCCGGATGAAAAGTGTCTGGCTGTGCTGATGGTAAGAGGTGAGAGAAAACCTCTTTGGAGAGATGTTAAATCATTTAATGCCACCAGTCTGCTCCCAGGATGAAACAGAACAAGAAAGACGATATGTATTGTGGGGAGCAAGGAATAGAGCCCTGTGGAAAGCTTTGGAAGGTTTGAGTTTATAAGCAGTGAAGCTATGTTTATGTCACATCTGTTTCAGAACCATTGTCCTTTGTCACCATCTGAAGGAGAGGGGTAAATTATCATCACAATGTTCTTGGCTCTATGTTTCTGTGTGAGGTAAAACACAGAAGTACCTGTGTGATCCCCTGTGCAAATGTGTCTGCATACTCCAGAAAATCTGAAATACTTAACTGGGCAGCGGGCGTCCATAGCAGCAGCTGTGGGATGTGGGTGTGATTTGTTGGGGCTTCTGGATGAGTGGAGAGGGTGGGGGGAGGCTGCCCTTCCTCACACTGAGAAGATCCATCATTAGGGTCTCAGTCTTTTGACTGGTGTACCGGAATGTCTCAGTTTGGCATCTCTGCATAGCTCAGCCATGAGGCAGTGGAGCGGGGCCATTGGCTGTAGGCCAATGTGGGGTGTGACTGCAGCTGCCAGGGTTTGGCAGAGCAGGAACTCAGCCTGGTCCTCTCCTGATGGTGCCCCAGAGTTTTCTCAGCTGGGGTATCCATGAATTTCTTCAGCTAGTTGATCTTTTCCAAGATTTAATTATGAATCCATAAAGCTCAGCAATAAATGGGCTGATGTGGCTGTGGTTGTGGGATGTGTATGTCAGTATTTTCTTTTAAATGTAAGGAATTTTCTTAGGAATAGAATGTGGCCCACTGGAAATCTTTTCAAAAACATCTAGAAGAATCTGTTCTTTGTGCTGTGGGATTACAGATAATTCCTCTGTTGCTTTATAATGATGTACAAATTTCTGTAGTTTATCTGCTGCTATTTCAAAATTTATCTATATAATTGCCTTTTCTTTCTTTCTTTTTTTTTTTTTGCTTTTTGGGTCACACCCAGTGATGCTCAGGGATTACTCCTGGCTCTGCACTCAGGAATTGCCCCTGGCAGTGCTTGGGGGACCATATGGGATGCCAGGGATCGAACCCGGGTCAGCCGCATGCCTGGCAAACGCCCTACCCGCTGTGCTATCGCCCTGGCCCCAATTGCCTTTTCTGATGACTCTCATTACTGCCCATGGATTCACATTTCTCTCTCTCTCTCTCTCTCTCTCTGTATGTATGTGTGTTTTGGGCCACACCGGGTGACACTCTGGGCTCTGTCCTGGTTCTGCACTCAGGCATTCATTCCTGGTGAGGTTCAGAGAACCATATGTTATGTGAAGGATTGAATCCAGGTCAGCCACATTCAAGGCAAGTGTCCTACCCACTATAATATCGCTCCAGTGGGTGGGCCCCAGCACTGTTCAAAAGACCTCAAAAACAGAACTGAAAAAGAAGACCATATTTCCACTACATTTTGTTTTGAATTGAATCACCGTGAGATACACAGTTACAAGGCTTTGAATTTTAGCCATATTATGTTCCAAACCCTGCCCTTCACCAGTGTGTATTTCCCACCAACAACATCCTGTTTCCCCTCTGCCACCATCCCCCACCCTCCCAGCTTGTGGCAGGCACTTTTCTTCTGTCTGTCTGTCTGTCTGTCTGTCTGTCTGTCTGTCTGTCTGTCTGTCTCTCTCTCTCTCTCTCTCTTTCTCTCTCTCTCTCTTTCCCCCCTCTTTCCTTTGCCAATTATGGTTTTCAATACATGTATTGAAAGGTTAATATGTTTATCCATTTACTTACTTCCAGCACTCAGTTCTTGGTCCAGAGTGATCATTTCCACTTTTCACAGTCATAGTGGGCTTCTCTATTCTAATTGCCCTCCCCGACTACCACTTGCAGCAAGACTCCAACCATGGACCAGTCTTCCTGGCCCTTGTTTCTACTGGTCCAGCCCTTTTGGAAAACAGTATGGATGATCCTCAAAAAATCAGAAATTAAACTCCCATTTGACCAGCTGTACCACTTTTGGGAATATATCCTGGAAAGGCAAAAGAGTATAGGAGAAAAGACATCTGCACTTGTATGTTCATTGCTGCCCTGTTTACAATAGCCAAAATCTGTAAAAAAAAAAAAAAAACTAAGTGCCCAAGAACAGATGATTGGTTAAAGCAACTTTGGTACATCTACCCAATGGAATATTATGCAGCTGTTAGAAAAGATGAAGTCATGAAATTTGCATATAAATGGATCAACATGGAAAGTGTAATTTGTCTTAAAATGTAAATATTTCTCACAAATCTTTATTTATAGTGAATTTCTTTCAGTCCACATGGAAATACAGGTAATAATATAAAATATCATTTATTATTTTATTCAAGGAAAGGATAGAAGATCCTTGTATTTGCTGAGAGAAAAGGGAATGAAGAAAATGCTGCCTCAGCTGGGTGGAGAATATTCTTCCGACTGGACTACGGGATATTTCAGACGCAGCAGGAGTCACGGAAGACAGTTATCACAGGACCGTGTGTGCGGACAGTGAGCGTGTTGCAGCAGAACTGAGCTGTATGGGCCTAAGTACCTGATTCTCTTTCTGAGAAACTGGTAATTTCTACACGATTCCAGTTAGAGAGAAAAGTAGGCAGAGTTTGAACAATAGTGTCAGGTCTGATTTTCCGAAGAAACATATAACTTGTCCTTCAGACTGGCACCTAAATATTCTATCTGACTGCAAGTTTGACCCTGCCCTGACCCACCCCAGATCCAGGGGATGTTCCAGGTTGTTGTTGCTGCCTACTGGTGGCCATTCTGTGCTGCCACCGGACATACAGGGCAGTCCTGCTGTTCTTGGGATACTGGGAACCCAGGCCAGAAATGGTGGAGTTCCTGGTCCATGGGCCACAGAGGAGGAATTAACCTTATCTCTGTAATGAGAGCAGGCCTGGCCATGCACCTCAGGTGTGAACTGTCAGGGTTGATGAGACGCTCTGTAATTTTCTGGGGTGTTGGTGTCATGCATGTTTCCCCAGGGAGTGCTGACTTAGGACTCAGAAACTGCCTCTGAGGGTACCCAGGGTCAGTTTCGGGTCATAGTGAGTCTTTAACAAGCACTGCAGAAAGATGGGACAGGAAGCACCCACCAAACAAAACCTCTACAGACCCTTTTAT
Organism: Sorex araneus; assembly: GCF_027595985.1. Lineage (NCBI taxonomy): Eukaryota > Metazoa > Chordata > Mammalia > Eulipotyphla > Soricidae > Sorex > Sorex araneus. Next base: position 22,591,925 of record NC_073310.1, on the reverse strand, counting down.
TATTATTATTATTATTATTATTATTATTATTATTATTCTTGTTCAGGGAAATCTGGGTGAATAAGGTGAGGCCTTTATCTCAGAGTTTCCATTGAAGCTGGTGAGCTCATGCCATGGTGGCTTATGTGAGGCGACGAGGTCTTTACAAGGTCTCTTTCTCCTTATCCACCTCTGCACCCCCGGGACTGGCCTGGAAGGATAGGACTGAAGAAGCCTGCAGTGAGCCCCTGTATGGCATCGTCAGAGTCCCAGCAGCTCCACCAGGTGACCTAATGTCCAGACACACCTGACGTCAGCTTGGTCTGCTCAGCTCAGGAGTTGATCCCCACCACCTGATTTCTCCAGGAGCCACGGACTCAGGCTAGAGCGAGGAATTGCCCATTGCTGGAATGAAAGTCAGCCCTTGGCCTTACCCAGGGTTTTCAGGTCTTTGTTTTATCTCAAGGAGTAGGAATTTCAGGAGTAGACAAGCAGCAGAGTAAAATCAAATTTTATTTGGAGGCTTTTAGGAATGGGAAGGAGGGAGAACAAAGAGAGACAGAGAGAGAGAGAGAGAGAGAGAGAGAGAGAGAGAGAGAGAGAGAGAGAGAGAGAGAGAAAGAGAATGCATGTTTCTCCAAGACAGATACAGCTCCAGTCCACGTGTCAAAAGGGGAGATACAGGTGACACATGTGCTCGGGCACCACATGTGCTTGGCCTCATGGGCAAAAGGTTCAGACAGCATACGCATGCCATTTCTTTGTTCAAGGTCAATCCTACAGATTTTTCCCAAGCTTCCCACGTGGGACTCTGCTTAGGTAAGAGTCTGTTGCTAAGGTGGTTGCCAAGGGGGTAGAGTTGGGAGTGGTCAAGAGCCTTCTTAGAAGTTCTGTTTCTGGCCTTTGTTCCTGCTGGAGCTTCTCTCAGAGGAGGTGGTCCAGCCTTCTCTGGGTCTGTTGGCACGAGGTGATGGTCTTATCAGGCCTTACTTTCTGTTTTGGAGCCTCAGGGCTCTTTGTTTTATTACTTCTTTGGAATCCCATTGACATGGGCCATTTTCTATCTACCTGCCTACATCACCATCGAAGACATGGAGGAGTAAATTGAACTCTCTTGTTCTTTTTGTTTTGTTTTTTAATTTTTTAAATTTTATTGAATCACCATCAGATAGTTACAAGCTATCATGGGTTACAGTCTCACAATGATCAAACACCATCCTCTACCAGTGCACATTCTCCACTACCAATATCCCGGGTACAACCCCCTTTCCCACCATCCCCTACCTCCATGGAAGACAATATTTCCCATACTCTCTCTCTACTTTTGGGCATTATGGCTTGCAACACAGACACTGAGAGGTCATCATGTTTGGTACAGTGACATGCATGTCCCCACTGCCTTCTCCTCATATCTGGTATTTTCATTTCAAAACCGGATAATTTATCTCCCTAATTTTCACTAAGTCTAGACTGACCTTCTCTTCCATTTTAGGCCCATCGATACTAGGGTTGATAAGCTCGTCTTTACCAGGAATGAGTGCTCTTATAAATGAATGAACAGATGCCATTTTTCAGTGACTCTCTTCTTGAACATGGTATGGCATCTGAATTTGTAGAAACATTCTGATATATTTATGTTAAGTGGGTAGAGAAATTTGTTTTTCTTTCAATTCTATGCCATGTCTATTTTATAAATTTTAAAAGGGAGATCATTTAATTTTTATAATTAACACTGAGAAAATGAAAATAACAAATAAGTGTTATGGCCTGAGACACAGTATAAATTTGTTTTATTTTTAATACCAAAATCTGTTTTCCAAAAATGAGGTCTCCTACAGTTTCCAGAACAAGATAGAGAGTTGGTAATTATTCAGACTCAGTTCAATGAAAATAATGGTGAGAATTTAAAGTCACAATGAAAGTTGATTTGTCATTTTTATTTTCTTAAATTAAAAAAAAATCTTATTTTTCATTAAGTAGCTTGCAAGAGTTGATTACATTTGATATTTGAAAACCAATCCTACCACCATTACACCTTCCCACCACCATTATTTCCAATTTTCCCACCACCACTCTAGCCTGACCCACAGGCAGATGCTAGATAATTTATTTTGTACTGCTTGATATGAATAGCACGAGATGTCGCATGGCCACGAAAGTGGCTGTGTGCTCCTGGATTTCTAAAATTTTGAATAGTCAGTGTTCAGAGACATCTCTGCAGCGAGCTGCTTGGTTCTGAGATTCATTTGTGGGTCTCTGGATCATGGCAATTAATGTGCTTAAAATGACACAGTACAGATGTTAAGGCATTATACCGTGTGGTCAGAGAGATAGTTTAGCGTGAAAAGGTGCGTATTTTGTGTGATAAGGACTAGGGTTCAATATGAAGCACCAAATAGGTCCATGGGCCCTGCCTGAAGTGATCCCAAACGAGAGTCAAGAGTAAATCTTGAGCAAAACAGGTTGTGACCTCCAAATATAAAACAAAACAAAACAGAGCAAAAGGCACAGGCTTTGCATGCAGCAGACCCTGCTTCTATCCCCAGCACCACTTGCTCATTTAAGCACCATTTATTTATCCCTGAAGGCCCTTATGCACTGCCAGATAGTCATATGAAGACTTCCAGACACCTCCAAGAGTGGCCCAGTGAATGTCTGCACTGTAGAGACCAAAGTGCTCTTGGGCCCTAGCGTAGAGCTACCTGCCCAGCTAGTGGAGAATTATCCTAAGGAGATCCAGGCCTCCTAAGAGTTGCTCCATGTTAAACACTGTAGCAGTTGTTGAGATACTCCCAGCCTAGAAACCAAAGCTGAGTTTTTACAATGACATTTGTGTATCAACAGATACATGAAACAGATTAAATTCATTAGACTCATCATCATGGAAGGCAGAGCTCTTCTATAGCTTTTCTATCTCTACAGAGGTAGAGATATAGCAATACTCCATCCCAAAAGAGGGAAAAATAATAAAGATAGAGAAACAATGTGCAGTATAGGCAATGTGTATCCCTGTGATTGCTAACAGATAAAAAATATCTGGCTGTTCTGATAATAAGAGGTAACAGGAGATCTCTTTGGACAGAAGACATTAGGTCATTTATTTCTGCTGATCGGATGTTAGGTTGAGATGGAGCCAAGAAATACGATGTGTGCCATTGGGACCAAGTATAGGGCCCTGTGGAAACGTTTCATATGTCTGGAATTGACTGATTGTGTGAATGAAATCTGTTTCAAATCTCAGAATCAATGTGCACCTTTGTCAACATATTTAGGAGTAGGTATGAAATAATTGCTACAATGTTCCTAAATCTTGCTTTGAAGTACTCGATGCTGGCCATTGACATGATTACATGGCACTGGGGGAAGTCTCTGGATGTGACCCCCTCGATACTGGAAAATGGGAAATCTGGGCGGAGGAGGCCCAGTCCTGATCCCAGCAAGCTTGGAGGACTCAGCCCTGGGTCCCACACACCTGGATTCCTCTGCCATTTCCTTCATGCATGAGGCTTGTCCGAACGTGTGGAGAGGGGCCTTGAGCATGGCTGTGGCTAGGCTCTGGAGGTCTTCAGCCGTTGGAAGCTCTGCTCGGGGTGGGGAGGGAAGCTGGAGCCCACCCCCTCCAAGGAGGCCCCGAGAAAGACAGCCAGGCACACAGGCAAGGGAATCTCTGTGTCATTCTTTTCTGCTTCTCGGCCACGCGATATCTTTTAGCCTACTTCTCCCTCTGAGAGAAGCTGGCAAACTACTGGGAGTTTTCGGCCCACATGGGAGAGCCTTGCAAGGTCCCCATGGTGAATTAATATGCCAAAGCCAGTAACAAACTGGGTCTCATCCCCCTCCCGCCGATCCTGAAAGAGCCTCCAGTACGGCATCGTTGGATGGACGAGTAGAGAGAGGCTTCTAAAATCTCAGGGCTTGGACGAATGGGGACATTACTAAGACTACTCAAGAAATTCGACGATCAACGGGATGATGATGATATGTTCTGAAATCTATGATTGTTAGAAAAGTAAAACACAAGAGAAGCATCTGTGTGGTCCCCTGTGCAAACTGACAGAGGAGGCACAGTCTCTGTGTAGCTGACACTCTCAGTTCTCCCTGGGCCTCCTCATTGTCATGGTGTGTGATCACATTGCAATGGCTCAAGCTCCCACAGGTCCTCATTCTGAGTGTTGATCCAGGTGATTAGCAGGACATCCAATCCCGTAATTCTTTCCTAAAATTTATGCATTTATACACCTAGACATATAGAGATGTGTTTAGAAATATGTGTGCAAGACAGACTAGGTATGTACTCAGTTATGCTTGCTGTAAATACATAGATGTAACAGTATATCTGTATTTGTATCCTAATATTCTGTGATTTGGAATGGGTTCCATGATTATACGTATGGAATTTTGGATTTTTTTCAGGAATAATTAGGTCCATTTGCCATTGGAAAGCTGTTTTGTTCACTATCATCTCCAATCAGTATGGATTGCTATTAACTGAGACTGATATGGCAATCTGACTTCTGAGAAATCTCCCCAGGGTAGACGCCTACACTGAGTTCTAACAATGGTAGGATCTTTTGGGTATTAACAGAGACATGGAGCAGACAAAATATATTAGACTCACCATCATGGAAGGCAGAGCTCTGTTTCCTCTGAGAAGAGATCCAGCAGTACTCCACCCCCAATTAATACCCAGTGACTTACAGAGTGTCTCAACAACCATTAACAGTATTTCACAAGGAGCTCCTCAGCAAGAAACTCACTTCACATAAATTACGGTGGGAATGGGTTAATATATAGGGGTTCGCAGGTGTAACAATTTTCCCCAATGGAAGTACATGCTGCAGTGACTAGAATAACGTCTCTGGAAGATTCAAGTCATGTGCCAGCAAGTTGTAAGAAAGCTACGAGTTCATTCAATGCTCATGCCAACTGACACATCCTCTAAAGCTGCAGCCAATGTGGTCCAGGACTATGGGTGTTAATGAAATGAATTCACATATTATGAGAACTTGTCTATAGTTAACATTACACTTATACTTTGCAGGCATAAAAATCTGTTCTGAGAAAAAAAATTTTCTTTCATATATGCAACCATTGTTCATGCTATTGAACTCCTGTTGGTCTATTGGCTCCTCACAATGTCATGGATGTCTGCGTGTCTATTCTTGTGCAGAGGTTCCTTTAACTCATGAAATAATCACCCAGACAGTACCATAACAACCCCACCTCATCCTCTCATTCCTGAATTAAACCACAAATCTATCTGTGTGCAGCCCCCATGCAATGTGGGAAGAAATACAAACTGGATTTCAGATGTAGGACCTGGAACAGAATATTCACTACTCTGTCTGCAAGACCTGGATGGGTGGTTAGTGTACCACAGATGTAAGAGTTTTTGTCTTACTTCCCCGCCTCCTGTGACACTGTGGGTTAATACCACTGCTGTCTGATGACTGACAGTAATAGTCAGCCTCATCCTCAGCCTGGGCCCTGCTGATGGTCAGGGTGGCTGTGGTCCCGGAGCTAGAACCAGAAAATCGGTCAGGGATCCCCGAGGGCCTTTCACTATCCTTATAAATAAGCAGCACAGGGCGCTGACCGGGCTTCTGCTGGAACCAAGATGTATATATCTTGTTTAGTAATTCTCCAGAGCAGGTGATAGTGGCTGACTGACCGGGAACTACTGAGACCGAGGGTGTCTGGGTCAGCTCGTAGGAGGTCACATAGCCTGGGAAGAAAAGAGAGGAGAGATGAGAGTGCATCAAAGGCTCATCCAACAGTGCCCAGCTCTCGGCACAGTGTGTGCTGAATCAGGGCCGGGAGCTTGTTGTGCTGAGGGTCTTTGGGGCCTGAAGCTGCAGCTGGGCCCTGGGGGCAGCACCTGTGCAGAGTGTGAGCAGGAGGAGCAGGATGGGGTAGCGGGACATGGTGGAGCCTCTCAGAGCTCTGCCCTGGCACTCGCAGCACTGTTGGGCCCTCCCTGGCCTCTTTATTCCCTTCTCAGCCACTGGGCACTGTGAGGGGGGCTTTATGCAAATCTACCGCCTCTTGAGAACTGCCCAGGCAGGGAGTCCCTCATATCAGCTGTGGAAACAGCCAAGAAGGGGGGAAGAAAACCACAAGTTCCTTTAGCTTCTTCCCCTTGCTCAGCACGTGGACAAAATCTCTCTGGCCTCCTGTGTTGTTCTCAGACACCTGCAGGGTTCAGCCACAGAACTGCCGTCCCAACCCTCGTGACTGTGGAGACTCCTGGACTGGGCTCAGTGGGGTTGGTTCTGGGCTGACTGGGAGGAACCACAGGAGCCTTGAAGCTGGGCAGTGTCCCTAGGTCCTCCATCCTTCCTGTCTCTGCTTCTCTTCTTCTCCCCAGGGGCATTTTTCTTGCTCTTTAGTCCTGCCCTGCCTCATTAGTATGCTCCCATCTCCTAGGAGCTGTTGGAATTCATTTGTGTGTTTTACTTGTTTATCTACCCCCGGCTGTAGGAGATCCAGAGAACAGTTTGCTTCATTGTACTGGTGGGGGTTTTGTCCTTTAAATGATGTGTCCCATTCCATGTAGAAGGCTTTAGCACAGGCCACTTCCTGGCAGTTTAGTAGTTTTCTTCAGTGCCATGTAGAGACATGGAGTCCCCTGGAACCATTCAGGACTGAGGTCCACTTTCCCAGCAGTCTCTGCGGGCTCACTGAGGGGCCCTAGGTCAGTGCAGAGTCTGTGAGTCCAGGGGCAGGATGGACGTCAGACACTCCAGGAGGTGAATCTTGTCACTGAGTCAGGACAATCGTATGACCAGAGCTGTGCCCTGCAGAGTGAGAATCCACTTCTGTCTGGAGGGTCCTGAAGGGGGCTGTGCAGGCTCAGGCCAGGTGACAGGAGCCCAGAGAGCATTGTGCCATCCCAGAGGTGAACCCCAAAAGGCCCTGCAACCCAGAGAGAGCACAGGGAGCAGTCAGGGTGTCTGGGGATGTGGGGATGTGGGGATCTGGGGATGCTTCAACCCCAGGACAAAGGGGTTGAAGCATAGACTTTCAGAATGTCCCACTGAGGCAGTCACTGTGCTGTGGCACTCACCAGAGACCAGGGGACACTGGGGTTCTGGCCCATCTATGGAGACAGTGGGGATAAATGGTTGGAATTACATCTTGGAGTTGTCTGACCTCAGAAAATGTCCTTCTTGCATCACCTCACCTGCCCATTCATTGATGGGGACTGGCCCTGGTTGAACAGACTGAAGCTGACAGCAAGAAGATTAAGAAAAGAGAAAGAAATGTGATAAAAATAAAAACCCCAAAAAACTTGGGGGCAGGGGTTCTTATCCTCAGGGACTGAAAGCCCCAACTCTCCTCCAAGAACAGTATTTATTGCTTAGGATCAACACAACATTATTTGTCCAATGCCTAACTATCAAAGGCTTTTACACGTGTGAAGTTGTTGTATTGGGATGAGTATTTCGGTAAAGAGCTTTTTCAAGGGGGAATTCTTCCAGGGGACTGACAGAGATAGAGCAAATACTGTTCCTGCCTGGGGCAATAGTCCACCTCCAGCGCCAACATTCTGTATTGGAAGGTCCCTTAAATGCCTATCCTGGGGGGTTGGAGCAATAGGACATTGGATAGGGCATTTGCCTTGCATGTGGCTGACCTGATTTGATTCTCAGCATCGCATATGGTCCTCTGAGCACTGCCAGGAGTAACCCCTGTGCATTGCTGGGTGTGACTCAAAAAGCAAAACAAAACAAAAAACAAAACAAAACAAAAAAAGACTGTCTATCCGGGCTTTATCCTTTTTTATTGGTCTAGCTCTGTGCACTGTCTTCCTTTCATTCTCCTTCCCCTCACTTCATGCTTCTTGATCCACTGCTGTCCAGCCTTCTCTTCTTTCTTTCAACATCCTTTTAGCCAGAGTGTGCTGTGAACAGTGCTGGTATCTTCAGGCCTCGGCATTGTGTTTGTCACACAATCGGTGGCCCGGCTGTGCTCAGAAGTTGGCACAGTCCCTTACTTCATGCCATGCAGATACTGCAGTGTCCTGTGTCAGCAGGACACTGGGATGTTCAGATTCTTGGTCGTGTCCTCACAGAGGCGTATCTCCTGACAGGAATACAGGTGGACGCCATGGGTGTCTTGTGTGAGTTGGTGAAAAGAGAAAGGCGAGCCCCTTCTCCCATCCACCTCTGCCACCTGGCCCCACTGTGAAGTTTAAACTGGCAAAGTCTGCAATGAGGCCCTGCTTGCATAGGTCTGAGCCTCACCAGCTCCACCAGGTGTCCATTTGGCCACACCTAATGTCCAAGTGGTTTCCAGGCTCGGGAGTTGATCCCCACCACCTGATTTTTCGGGGAGCCATAGACTCAGGTTGGAGAGAGGATTTGCTGTTTGATGGAAAGGAGGAAACAGTCTCAGGTCTCACTCAGGGTTTTCAGGGTTCTTGTCTTTCCTCAGAGAAAAGAATTTCAGGAGTAGCCTAGCAGTGAAGTAAAATAGATTTTATTTGGGGGGTTTTTGAAGGTGTGGAGGGGAAGAGAGAGAGAAAGCATAACAAGCTCAAGGGAGAACACAGGCTTATCCAAGGGCAGAGAGGGCCCCAACACACATCCTAGCATTAGACATGAAAGCATGAAAGTGCACATCTCACGAGGGGAAATGCAGGTGATACATATACTCAGGCACCACATGTGCTTGGCCTTGTGGGTGCAAGCAGCACATGGGTTCTGGCAGCATATGAGCACGCTCCCCTTGTTCAAGGTGGCTTTTTTTTATGACTGGGGAATTAATATTTATTTTAGGATAAAAAAATTTTCATATGAGAACATAGAAATACATCTACTTATATGACATGTGACTTGACAAACTTCATAGAAAATTTCATTTTGTTTCATTTGGGGGAGAGAAAGACAGAAGGATGTGTTATACGTACGGGCTAGAGTTAGTTTAAGTACAGAAGAAACCAAGAGTTCACAAGTGCTCCCATTCTTCAGCACAGAGTGGGACTACACGGGGAAGTGGGTTGACAGAGTGCAGGTGGGCTTGGGTCAGGGCGCTCAGCAGCAAGAGGCACTGGAGCAGGTGGGGTGGCAGCAGGTGGTCTGGCAGCAGATGGGACAGCAGCAGCTGGAGCCACCGCAGGAGGAGTGACAGCAAGAGGGGCGGCTGCAGCTGATAGAAATGCAACAGCTGGGGCGGCAGCAGCTGGAGATGCAACAGATGGGGCGGCAGCAGGTGGGGCGGCAGCAGCTAGAGATGTAGCAGCTGTCAAGGTGGCTTTTATACGGATTTTCCACCTTCCCCCTTTTGTGGCTTATACCTAGGTAAGAGTCTATTGTCAAGTGGATAGAATTAGGTACGGAATGAAACTCGTTTTCTTGATCTTCCCTGGGCGGAATCACTAAAATTAATCAGATTAAGGGAGAGGTCCAAGGGTATTTGAGGGATTTCCTTCATGGGGAGAATTTAATCTCCTCAGGTCCACTGCTGAGGCTCTTATTTTGGGTCTTGCTTTCTCGGTCCACAAGGTGGGTCAGCCTTAGGACTTCCTTCCCAGAAATTTCACTGACCTAGGTTTAATTGCCAAAGGCCTTTCCCTGTCTATCTGCCTACCTCAACACTTTGAGATTATCATTTCTTTCTTTCTTTCTTTCTTTCTTTTCTTTCTTTCTTTCTTTCTTTCTTTCTTTCTTTCTTTCTTTCTTTCTTTCTTTCTTTCTTTCTTTCTTTCTTTCTTTCTTTCTTTCTTTCCTTCCTTCCTTCCTTCCTTCCTTCCTTCCTTCCTTCCTTCCTTCCTTCCTCCCTCCCTCCCTCCCTCCCTCCCTCCCTTCTTTCTTTCTTTCTTTCTTTCTTTCTTTCTTTCTTTCTTTCTTTCTTTCTTTCTTTCTTTCTTTCTTTCTTTCTTT
>NC_073310.1:22319466-22481892 GCF_027595985.1 Sorex araneus | reverse complement strand
GCCTACCTCAACACTTGAGATTATCATTTCTTTCCTTCTTTACTTCTTTCTCCTTTTTTCTTTCTATTCTTTCTATTCTTTCTTTCTATTCTTCCTTCCTTCCTTTCTTTCTTTCTTTCTTTCTTTCTTTCTTTCTTTCTTTCTTTCTTTCTTTCTTTCTTTCTTTCTTTCTTTCTTTCTTTCTTTCTTTCTTTCTTTCTTTCTTTCTCTATTTCCTTTTTTGCTCATTGTTGTTTGGGTTTTGGGACACACACAGGATGGTGCTAGGACTTTTTCCTGGCTCTCCAATTAGGGGTCAATCCTAGTAGTGTTCAGGGTCCAATGAGGGGTACCAAGAATTGAAACTGTCTTGGCTGCATGCTTCTGCATGCTTGGCTGCAGCCAAGACAGCAACCTACTTGCCTGCTGTACTATCTCTGGACCTGTACTTGTTCCTTTTGAAAAATTTTTATTATACTACCTTTGTTGTTCCCTCTTCCCCACAGCCTCCATTTTTTTATATTGTATTAAAAGATTTGATGTTCTTTATTCAATAAATTTAAATCATATAGCAATTAGTCATCACAAATGGACTTTTATTGATTTGTTTTCTGATAACATCATTTTATATTAATTTAAGCTTTGTCAGAGTAAGTAATAGGAAAAGAACTTGTTATTTACCTGCTAAGGGGGCAGGCAGAGGGTTGGGAAAGAAGCAGGGGATTTTGGTTTAGGGAAGGGAACCAGGGGGTGAGATTAGTGCTGAAATGTTTACCTGAAACGACTCTGATATGAATAGCCTTTAAGATAATGGTGACTAAAACAAGATAAATTTAAAGAAAAAGCAGTGGTAAAGTAGGGCCAGAGACAGTACAGTGGACGATATATTTGCCTTGCATGGAGCCAACCCAGATTTGATTCCTCACACCTCATGTGGTCTCCTGTGTAGCATCAGGAGTGATCCCTGAGTGTAGAGCCAAGAGTAGCTTTCAGCATCACCAGGTATGGTCTCCTCTGTTTAGTGGCCCTTATAACATGGCGATTGCCACGCTGCTTGGGAAAGGAAAGGCCGAGAGAGAAAAACCTTTCCCTTCCCGGGCCTGCATGGGCTGTAGCTCAGTTCACAGTCTAGAGGCATTTCTGCAAGAGGCCGCTGGGTGCCAAAAGTAGTTAGTTCGCCTCCGGGATCATGGGCATTCAGGAATGGAGGAGCCGTTCATGTGCATCTCCAAGAAACATTTTGTGTTTAATAGTTTGTTAAAGATCTCCGATCCCTGCTTTTCCTTTCCATCAAGGATGAAATAGTTTTGTCATCCCATTTTCAAATAACTCTACTGGTTCCCCTTCCACATTTTCTCATTCAGTGTCCTTGATTCCACACACAAGGGCAAATCAAATTGTCAAGAGGGACTCCAATCTCTGATCTGGTCAGGGATAAACTAGATCATGGCTGGGCCTACAGGGGTCCTGGAATGAGTAGTAGGTGACACAGATGGGGTGGAGGTTAGCGTCTCAGGTCCCCATCCGTCTATGTCACTGTGAGCTTCATAAGTACCATCGAAAACCTGACAGTAATATTCAGGTTTGTAATAGTCAGTAATAGTTGGCCTCATGTTCAGCGTGCACACCCCTAATGGTCAGGGTGGCTGTGTTCCAAGATTTGGAGTCAGAGAAGCTGTCAGGGATCCCTGAGGACTGAGTGTTATCATTGTAGATGAGCAACTCAGGCATTTAGCCTGGTTTCTGCCTGTACCAGTGAACATAATGTTGTTCAAGGTATCCCTCACATTTCATTCTGGTCTCCCCTCCCAGGCTCACAGAAAATGAGCGTGGCTGATTCAACTCATAGGAAAAACCTACAAGAGAGACAAAGGAGAGGTCAGGTAATGAGGAAACTCAGTTCTGAGGATTCATCCATCTTCTAGACCTTAGACATTCTGTAGGACCCCACTCCCTCACCCTCACCCTCCATCAAGGTGTTGGAATTTTATAACAGTGCCCTGCTGAGCTCAGACTCAGAGCCAGGATGACCCCAGAGCACTGAGCCTGAGGCTGTTTTGAGCCTGGACACATCACCTATGCAGTGAGCCAAGAGACCCAGGAGGAGCAGGGTCCAGGCCATGGTGAGGGGCTGGGAATCTGGCACCTGAAGCTGAACTGGTCCTTTTTATCCCCTCAGGGAGAGAGCTGCTGGCTGTGCAAATCGACCAGGCTCAGGGCTGTTTTTGGGGTCTGTGTCTGCAGTAAAGAGCCTGACCCAAGGGACACAGGGAGGGGCGGGACTGGCTCTGCAGTCCCCACATGCTGAATTGTGGCTCCCCCAGATACCAGGAGGATGAGTAGGTTGTGAATTTGCTGTGTACCCAGTGTGTGGTTTAGGGCATTGACAGATCATGTTCTCACAAGAAATTACTCAGTCAATGCAATTTGACTTCAATTGCAAGAACTTTTCATTAAAATTTGTTTGCAATGAAGTTCTTTCAGTTCTCGGGGAAATGCATCAAAAAATAAGAACTGTCTTAAATTATGTTATTCAAGTAAACGATTGAAGTTTCTTGGTGTTTCTGAAAGCAAAGGAAATGACAAAAATGCTGCCTCGGCTGAATAGAGAATCTTCGTCTGGCTGGTCCGTTGGATTTCAAATCCAAAAAGATCGAGACCGTTGTTATCACAAGGACAAGGGAAATTGGACAGTGCGCATGTTTTAGTGGAACTGAACTTGTTGGGACCTGAAGTGTCTGATTTTGTTTCTGAGTAATGGGCGATTTCTGTAAGCTTCCAATGAGAGAAATGTAGGCAGTGTTTGCGCGTCAGTTTGCAGAAGCTATGCCAGGAAAATGCAGACCTTGACTGTGGTAAGTAAATACTGGGCCCAGGGGCACCCCCATCCCACTGCAGGTTAGATGCTAGATTTCCCGAGTCACCTCATCTCCAGGCGCCTGCTAAGGGTTGTTCTTTGCTGCCCTCTGGTGGCCATTCTTTGCAGGCCGTAGGATGTAGTATAGGAGAACCCTAGGTAAGGGAAGGAATCAGACTCCAGGACTCAGATGGTGGTGAGTCCTGATTCAAGGGCCACGGAGAAAGAGTTGACATTTCTTTTTGTGGAGGAAGACTTGAACCACTGACTTACAGAAAGTTCTGTCACCTTATGTCTATGGTTAGAAATAAAAAGAATTGTTTTAATTATTTATGATAAAAATCCTTTTATGATAGAAAGAATACCCTCAGCAAAATGAGAAAGAAACATTTCTCAAGATAGTAATGATCACTGACTACAGATGATTAGGAGAAGACAGTCACAAATACATTGGGAAAAGGGCTGACATTTAAAAATCTATAAAGCACTGGGTGGAGCAATAGCTCAGCGGGTAGGGCATTTGCCTTTCATGCGCCCGACTGGGTTCGATTCCCAACATCCCATATGGTCCCCTGAGCACCGCCAGGGGTGATTCCTGAGTGCAGAGCCAGGAGTGACTCCTGTGCATTGCCAGGTATAACCCAAAAAGAAAAAAAATGCACTTGCAATATTCAGCTAATCTAAAAAACAATACTCTGTCAAACAACTTGGAGAAGAGATAAATGCACACTTTCATCTGCACAATGCAGATATGAATTCACAGTAGATGTATGCCACAGAGGAGTTATGGCTGACCAGTCAGCATATAAAAAGTGTTTATTATTACTTAGTATCACTTAAAAAAACCAAAATAGCAATGGATACCACCTCACACTAATCAGAATGGTATATATCAGAAACACTGACAGGAAAAGTCTTGTGGGGTCATGGCAAAAAAGGAACCCTCATTCATTGTTGGTGAGAATGTTAAACCTCTCCAGAAAACTATATGGAGACCTTTCAAAAAAGAATGGAGGTCCCATTTAACTCAGATATCCAACTTCCATCTAACTGCCGCCAAACCCCAGCTGCTTTCCGAATGCTCAGGCCAAGCCTCATGCATGAGTGAAGTCCTACAGAACCAGGTAATAAGGAACATTGTGACCTTGGACTCTCGGCTGAATGCGACCTGGAAATAGAGATCCTCTGCCTGCTTCCACCAATCTCCGGTGACCCAAGGGTCACACCCATAAGACCCATCCTGCTGGCGCCAGATAAATTCCTCATCCGCTGACCTCCACTACCCAATTGCTGCCACATTCTAGGCTGCTTTCCGGACACACCATAAACACTTCCTATACATTTTCCATCATTGCCCCACCATATTTGATGGGGTTCAAATATGGTGTCAACCATTGGAACACCTATAATGGAGATTGGAAGCCGCCCTAAAAGCCTCTATCCTTCTTGGAGAGCCTGGCAAGCTACCGAGAGTATCCCGCCTGCACGGCAGAGCCTGGCAAGCTACCCGTGGCATATTTGATATGCCCAAAACAGTAACAAAAATGGGCCTCCTTCCCCTGACCCTGGAAGAGTCCCCAATATGGCAGCATTAAGAAGGAAGAACAAGGAAAGGCTGATAAAATCTTGGGCTGAACTAGGCTTTGAAAACGAGGAAAAAATAAAATGACTGCACTTTTAAGGCACGTACACTGGCACTAGAAGCATCCATCGAGGACCTGATGGTGCAAGTGTGGAAGATCAAGTATGATGTCATTGGATTGACCAAGATGAGAAGGCATCGAACACATCATGCTGTTTTCGACACTGGAGAAGAACTGTTCCTCGGAACATGCAACAGTAGAGGCATCTGTGGTGTCAGTGTCCTTGTCAACATAAACTGGCCATGAACATTGATTCATTTGAATGCCTAACAACCCAAATTGGATGCTTATGTTTGAATAGATATGGCTTATTGCCACATCTAAGATAGTTTCTATCTTCGTCATCTATGCACCAATATCCAAAAGAACACATATGCTGCCTGAGCCCATGTGCTGCTTGTGCCGCGTGTATGAGCACACGTGGAACCTTAGCACACGTGGCACACATATCTCCCCACTTGAGATGTGTACTTTCATGCTTCTGTATCTAATGCTGGGGTGTGTGTCGGGGTTCTCTCTGCCTTTGGAGAAGCCCTTGTACTCTCTTGAGTGTGTTACTCTCTCTCACTTTCTCTCTAGCCTCCCCCTTTCTAAAACTCTCCAAACAAAATCTGCTTTACTTTACTGTTCATCTACTCCTTAAATTCTTTTCTGCAAGGCAAAATAAAAACTTGATAACCCTGAATCCTGTGGTGTCAGAGGTAGATAGGGAGAAAGTGACCATTCTCCTCCCCACGGCACATAAGCCACCCGTGGGTGCACCGACTTCACTTAGACAAAAGCAAAGAATCCTCCACACTTGAGGAATCTCACGTCCTCCATGTTGCCCTGACACAGTGTCATAAAGGCTACATTGAGGGGCTGGAGTGTTAGCACAGCGGGTAGGGCGTTTGCCTTGCACACGGTCAACCCGGGTTCAATTCCCAGCATCCCATATGGTCCCCTGAGCACTGCCAGGAGTAATTCCTGAGTGCAGAGCAAGGAATAACTCCTGTGCATCGCCAGGTGTGACCCAAAAAGCAAAAAAAGAAAAAAAGAAAAAAGACTACATTGACTTACTTAGGCCCCAGTTCAACAAACAAAGTGGAATATAAAATTCTGTCCTACCTCTCATGAGTTCAAATAATTTCCTGCTGAACCTGGGTCCTTACTAGAGTTCTGTTTCATCAGTGAGGCACCCTGGTTCCTGGCACTTGCTGATGAAATATTGAAGTTATCTTAGAACCCTTAAATACAAATCTGTTCTTGGAGTAGATTAAGCACATGGTTCCTGGGGATTTGGAATCTCAGCACAGCCTTCCTATTGGGCTGGTGCTTGTAAAGATGATATGTTCACCCTCAGAGTTTTCTCTAGAGACTTATGTTGCAGTGAGGCAGGCAGGTAGACAGGGAAGGGCCCCCATGGCAATGGGATCCTTGGGAAGTAATAAAACCAATAGCGTTCAGGCTGCAGGAAGCCCACTTTGGAGCACAGGAACTAAGGCCTGGTAAGACCCTTATCTGGTGCCAACAGACACAGAGAAGGCTGGACTCCACTCAAGAGAAGCCCCACCAGGAACAAGGCCAAGAAATACATTTCAAAGAAGACCATCAACCAATCCCAACTCTACTCCTCTGGCAACTACCCTAGCAATAGACTCTTACCTCAGGAAAAAGCTCCAGGTGGGCCATCTTGGGAAAAACCCTATAAAAGCCAATTTGAACAAAGGAAGTGCACACATACACTATCCAACCCCACATGATGCTTGTGTCCACCTGGCCAAGCATATGTGGTGCCAAGCACATGTATCACCCACATCTCTCCTCTGCTTTTGCAGAAGCCTGTGCTCTCTCTTGACAGCGTTATGCTCTCTCTTTCTCTCCCTCCTTCTGCTTCCTCAGAAAACCTCCAAATAATATCTTTTTCTACTTAACTGCTAGTCTCCTCCTGAATTTCTTTCCTGAGAGAAAGACAAGAACCAGGAAAGCTTGGGTAAGACCAAGGACTGATTTTCCTTTCCTGCTAAAAGCAATTCCTTGTTCCAGCCTGAATCCTCAGCTCCCTAAGAAATTGGGTGGTGGAATGAATCCCCAGAAAGCCCAAATATGCTAGACTTTGTGACTGAGAACTCTGGGTTCAATGGGTCCAGTAGCAGAGATCCTCTGCCCATATCCCCCACCCCCCCCATCCCCGCCAACTCAGCAGTCATGCCCATAAGCCACCCCTGGCTGGTGCAAGATAATCCCTTCATTGGTCACCATCCAGATCACATGTCATTCTTTCCCAGAAGGCAGTAAGATGACACTTGCCATAACCATGCTACTGGACCCTGTGCCAGGCTATTTCACTCGGGGTGCCCCAGAGGGTACAGGTAAGACCCCTACCCGCCCCAATGGACTCAACCCCGGCAGCTACAAACCTCCAGAACTCAACTACCACCCTCCTAACGGCCACTCTCCACATGCTTGGGCAGAACCTCACCCACTAGTGAGCCTTTTCCTGGACCGCATGGCCATGACACACACTACCCATACTCCAAGACTAACCCAACATATTTGATGGGATTCAAAAGAGAATGCAACCAACTTTAAATGAAATATTATATTATTTTGGTTCTGCTTTGGGTCAGAGATTGGGGTTCAGGAAGGAAACACCCTAAATACGTGGTGGAAAGTATAATGGAGGTGGTATTGGTGCTTGAATATTAAATGTAATGAAATATTGTGAACAAATTTATAAAATACAAAATTAAAAAAACAAATAGGGTGGTGTAGATTAAAACTTCCATGCCAAGTAGAACAAGTAGACATCAGATATGGCTTGATGAACACCTAGTGGGGCTGGTGGAACACAGGTCTGTGCCATGCAGAGACTCATTGCAGACTTTATCAGTCCTAACTTTCATATAAGTCACCCAGGGGTCCACTGACATCAGTAGGAAACAAAATTGTGGTATAAAATTGACTTACATTATGACCCACATCTGCTTCTAATACAAGAGGCCAGATGAGAGGACTAAAAGAAGAGTCAATAGTCTCAGGGAATTGGAGAAGAAGGAGTAACTCAACCTGAATCATAGTGATCAAGAGGGCAGAGAGTGAGTTTTTGTTCTCACTTCTGCTTTGTTTTTGTCACTGTGGATACCAAAATTTGCCATCATTCGTATAGCTTACACCACAGTAGTATTCAGCCTCATCCACAGATTGGATGTTTGAGATGGCTAAGTAGCGGTCAGCCCCTGAGCTGGAGCCTGAGAAGCGATCAGGAACATTGTCCCCTTTGCTGAAGGTTCCATCACTTTTAACTCGCATCAGGTAAGTTGGGGCTTTGCCTTGAATCTGTTGATACCACTCAATGAAGAAGTTGCTGTGCTCCTGGCTTAAGGTGCAGGTGAACTTGGCTGAGGCCCAAGGTGAAGCAGAGGCAGAAGGGGTCTGGATCACCACAGGCAGAGCACAAAGTCCTGGAACAGAAAATAAACAATAATGCTGAATTCACCGAGTCAGGTCAAATACTACCCTGGACTGTGCTTGGAGGGAAAAACAGGGGAGGGGACCCCTTAATTTTGGGATGGCCTAAACTTGGGAGAAAATGAAGGGCAGGAGGTAGAAGGGAACCCAGGCCATGGTGAGAGGTTTCCGAGAGCGCTCTCCTAAAACTGTCCTATGCACTGGTGTCTCCTCGGTTCTCTGTATCCTCTCTTCATGCAGTCACAAGAGGGTGGAGCCTTGAATGCAAATCTGTTTTCCATTCATCATTAACCTCAAACTGACACTTCTGTGAGGTTCCAAAGTAAAGCGTCAGCTGTGGGTTTCCACTTGGGAGTTCATTCTATTATGAAGTATATTTAGAAAAAGCTTCAGACACCTGTTATTTCACTTGAATGCAGCCCAAGGGACTTAAATGTACTGATCATCAAACAGCACTCCTGCGCCTCCTAGTGGTTACAGGATGAATACCATCCTCCCTCTGTGGTGGTGGTTGAATAGGACAGCACCTCTTGAACCTTAAGTAGGAGAGAGACAGACACCAAGTGATGGCTCTCATATGCAGGATATATAGAAAGGCAATGATGGAATAATGGATGCCCAAAGACAGTGGAAACAGAGAACTTGAGAACTGGTATTCAGTAGAAGACATGTCCCTTGAGGAGGCTGGGGATAGGCCAAGGAGTGAGCAATGACTATGGGAGAGGGAGCTGTCATCTAGGGTCAGCTTTTAGTATTTATAGTCCAGTTCAAGCTAGAGGAAGGGGTCATATCTCCAGTCATGTCCTTGGCACCTCCTCACTGTGATTTACCCGCATAAGGGATAGAGGTGTTGGGGGCCAAGACTGGCTTGTACTTTGATACAGGCCTGACAGCAGTCACCATGGTGCTGAGTACCTGTACCTGGGAAGGGATCCTGGGTGTGAAGCAAAGTAGGAGTGATTGTGGTTTTACCATACAGGGGGACCCTTGGTGCTGGGCCCTGTGATCACCTTTGAGGTTCTCTGGCTCAGGGGAGGCATGGATTTTGGACTACAACTCCAGGGCTCCCTTCTCTGGCAAAGCAGCTGGGAAGTCTGTGTTTTCTGCCTTGGGATGGGAAAGGAGCAGTGGAGAAAGTGGGGGTGTGTCCCTAGCCTGCAATGACATTTACCCGCATAAGGGATAGAGGTGTTGGGGTTCTTCCCGAATTCAGTGGAAGCCCCAGGAGAGCATAGATTAATGGGGGCCACCTCTTTTAGGGTCCCTGGGGGACTTGGGCATCGAACATGATACATGGCCCCCATTTCTGCTGTGGTGGGAAGCCCCAAGTGGAGCTGCAGGGACTGTAGTTGTCCCTTTGCTTGAGGGGCAGGAGTTCATCTTTTCTCCATCTTTTCTCTGAGCTGCTGGACTCATGGGTCCACTGCAAAGATCCAACTCTGGGGACAAAGGGAGGGGCCCACATCAATGTGCAGGGAAGCCTTAAACTGAGCAGAGGAGGAAGTACTGAAAGATGATAAAGTGTTGTGTATATGAAACCTCATCAACAACAGTACTGTAAACCATGTACAAAAATGCATGTTTGAAAAAGTGACTCTTGAAAAGTAGGGCGGGGAGGGGCATTGATTGAAGGAAGTGGATACTGGTAAGTGATCCATGTGGAAACATTGTATACATGGAACCCAATGATGAATAACCTTGTAATTTCATGGTGAGTAAATAAAAAGTTTAAATAACAAATTATACTATATATATTTTCCCAATGTTTTGACATAGTTGTAATGATTATTTTTAAATTTCCCTTCTTACTACTCATCGGTTTTAAACTAGTAACACCTGTGAACCAGTGAAAATAAAACAAGTAATCCCAGAGCCTTAAAATCAACTTCTTTGGTAGTTACTATTTGATGACAAAGTTTCTTGGTGTTGCTCTGAGTTTACTCTGTTTGGCACTGTTTGCACCTCCTGAAGAGTGCAATGTCTCCCTTTCCAGGCTGGGGAAGGTCTTTGTTAGTATCACTTTCACCAGCTGTTCTTCCCATGTCTGGTATTTCTATAATTGGGGGATTATTCTTCTTGCAATTTTCATTAAATGCCTTACATTTTCTCACTTTTTAATCCCTATTTCTTTCCAATTTTTTGGTGATGGTTTATGTTTTATCTTCAAGGTCATTGATTGCGTTTTCAGTTTTCTTTATTCGGCGTCTATAACTTGCTACTTTAATGTACTCAATACTTCAATTTCACATGGATATGGGGCTGGAGTGATAGCACAGCAGGTAGGGCGTTTGCCTTGGATGCGGCTGACACGGGTTCGATTCCCAGCATCCCATATGGTCCCCTGAGCACCACCAGGGGTGGTTCCTGAGTGTAGAGCCAGAAGTAACCCCTGTGCATCACCAGGTGTGACCCAAAAAGCAAAAAAATAATTTCACATGGATATATTAAAACCCTCATCAAATTTCTCAAACATAATAAATTAAGAATTTTCTATTATAGCCAAGGACATTGTTGTTCCGAGGTCTTTATCAAATAGTGGTGAGAGTGAATAAACCTGAGGACGAATTTCTTCATTATTAATAGCTTTGTGGGTGCTAATGGTGGAGCTTCAGATTCTGGATCATCTGAGAAGTGAGCTGTTACACTGTTCATAGTATCAAACTTCTATTTCTGCCTCTGTTGGTTTCTGGTCACTTCCATTGACTGATGACAATATTTCAGCAGGAGAAACAGGTAAAGTTAGATCTCAAGTTCTAAATCTGGGGAGTCATGGGGGAATGGTAGGTCTACAGTGAGGCTCTGTGGGTTCACTGCATGAAATTGTAGTGTGTGAGGTGGGTAACTAAGAGCAGGTGTGGTTTTGTAGGTGCCTGCAAGGTTTAGGGTGGAACAGATGGGTGAGAGGAGAAGAGATGCCATCCTAGTACAAAATAATGAAGTGAAAGAAGCCTGTAGCCCTTCCCGTAACTGTAAAATTGGAAGAAAACCCCCTTGGTTTTAGATAGAACCCAGACCAGACCATTAGAAAATGTTACATATGCTCCCAGCAGATAACAGAAGAACTAAGCAGCCACTGTAGTGGACAAGATTCATTCTAACACACCACTGTGAGAACAGGTGTTTGCTGCTCTAATGTTCAAGAGCCAAACTGAAAAGCCAAGACCACGGCCATTCTTGGAGCAGGACTAATGATGGGAGCTTAGCGCCCATGGGTATTGAGGACTTGGTCATCTTAACACAGCCCCCAACCGGGATGGTTTTTGTCCTGAATTTATCAGTGTACTACCATCTTGGCCTCACGGAATGTGGTGGAGAAAACAAAGTTGTATTCTCAGTTGACCTAAGTT
Organism: Sorex araneus; assembly: GCF_027595985.1. NCBI lineage: Eukaryota > Metazoa > Chordata > Mammalia > Eulipotyphla > Soricidae > Sorex > Sorex araneus. The sequence goes on along the minus strand of NC_073310.1, from coordinate 22,470,616 downwards.
ATGAGCCTTCTCTGCTTCTGTATGGCTGTGCCTTAGGAAAGGGGCCAGGATGATTGGGTTTACAGGAAGTAGTGTCAACAGTTCCAGGTCCTCTGAGGACAGAGAGCAACAAAAACTAAGACTCTGTGATCAAAAAGGCAAGGGTGGAAGGTTTTGTTCTTACTTCTCCCTTGTTTTCATCACTGTGGGTAATTGATTTGGTCATATATAGCATGGCTTGAACTACAATAATATTCACCCTCATCCACAGTTGGATATTTGAAATGGTAAAGTAGCCTTCATACTCTGAGCTGGAGCCTGGAAAGTGATCAGGAATATTATGGCCTTTCCCGTGGCTTCCATCACTCCTACCATACATTACAAAGACAGGGGCCTCTCCTGGACTCGGCTGATACCAATTAATAGTGAAGTCACTGTGCTCCCTGCTCAAGGTGCAGGTAAATTTGATGGAGGCTCCCAGAGAAGCAGTTGGAGAAGAGATCTGGGTCAGTACAGGCAGAGCAGAGAAACCTGGAAGAGAAAATAAAGGAAAATCGGAATACAGGTAGCTGACTCTTTGTAGTGTGCATGGGGGCCAATACAAGGGAGAGAAGCTTGAGTGTCTGGGATGCCTAACCTATGGAGGAAATGAAAAAGAGCAGGTAGAAGGGAATCCAGTTCATGGTGAAAAGGGCTTCTAGGAGCTCTGCCTGGAGAAAGCCCTGCTTCTCTGTTGCCTCCAAGCGCCTGTTTGATTGTCTCTTCATGTAGTCACAGAAGGGGAGGGAACCCTGAATGAAAATCTATTTTTTGTCCCCACAACACTGTGTCTGTCTCACTCATGTCTGAGCCCTAAGCCTAAGGACATCAACATAGTGATTTCCAAAGCTCAGAAGAATAAATATGACTTCGGCTTTCAGCATTGGAGTTGACTCAACACTAGAACAATCTTTAGAGGAAGCCAAGTGGGAACACTAAAGGTCAGTTCTTTAGTATGTATACATATTTATACAAGTATATTTTAATATATTATATATATAATTTGCCAGAAAATAACATGCTCATTCACCTCTCAGTTTTTGATTTTTTGTTATTGTTTAATTTGGGGATCACATGTGGCTATAGTCAGAGTTTACTCTAACTCTGTACTCAGGGATCACTCCTGTGGGCTTGGGGACCACATGGAGTGCCAGAGATCTAACCTAGGTCAGCTGCTTTTGCAAGGCAGGGATCTTGCCTGCTTGTACTACTGTTCTGACCCCATTAGTGGCCTCTGTACCCAGGTAACTCAGCTATTTTTAAGTAACGGGTGGAGCTCCCCTTAAACATTTGCCTTCAAAGTCGGTTACTACAGAAAGATGTAGTATACACCAGCACTGATGAAAGCTAGTTATTAAGAGCACCAAGATGGCACCTGCTGGTAACTCCATCCTGTTTACACCTGTGGTTTCTTGCTTCTTGTTCCACTACTCTAAGAATCATGGAATTAAAAGCCTGTGCTCAGCCCTGCCCCATTCTTTTCGCTCACTTGAAATGTCTTTCTGATTTCAACGAGTTCAACTAGCTCTGAGGATCATTCCTGGCACTTCTCAGGGATCATTATATAGTGCCAGGGATTGTAACAGGGTCAGGCACATGTGAGGCCAGTACTTTAGTCCTGTACTATCTCTCCAGGCTCTCTTAATATTTTAAAAATATTGTTCTAAAATATAGCTCCTTGCAGTGCTTTTAATGCAAATTCTGACCTCATTTATTTACGTGGTGTTTATTCCTCTCATTGCTTTTGGTGGGGAAATTCATCACTGGTTTGTAGCAAAATTCTATTGGTGATAAACTGGACCTCTTTTTTCATATTTCCTGAGCTGGAGCTTTATGGAACTTCTTGGGTATGTCGGTTGATGAATCTGCATGAAATGTGGAATGTTTTTTATTATTTCTGTAAATTATTTTGTTGTTGTTGTTGCTTTGTTTGTTTTGGGGCCATGCCCAGAGATGCTCACGGATAAGTCCTAGCTCTGTACTCAAGAATTAGTCGTGGTGGTGCCTGGTGGGTGAGGGGGGGAGGTGCATAGGGGATGCCAGAGACTGAACCCAGGTTGGCCATATGCAAGGCAAATGTCCTAACTGCTACTATTGTTCTGTGTCCTACAAATTCGTTTTTAATTTACTGTTTCTTCCTCTTCTCTTACCCAGGGATTCCTGTTACAGTTATCCAAAAATCTGATCTTTATTCAATTTCTTCTGTATTTTTATATGCAGGGATTTTTTTCATCAACACAGTTCTTCAACATAGTCAAAGCTGTCTACCAAAAATCCACAGCCAGCATTATCCTCAGTGTGGAAAAACTAATAGTCTTCTCTCTAAGATCAGGGACAAGACAGGGATGTCCACTCTCACCACTTCTCTTCAATATAATACTGGAAGTACTTGTCATAGCAGTTAGGGATGAAAAAGATATTAAGGGCATCCAGATAGGAAATGAAGAGGTCAAGCTATCACTATTTGCAGATGATATGATACTCTACCAAGAAGCTCCTAGAAACAATAGACTTGTATAGTAAAGTCACAGTCTATGAAAGCAATACCCAAAAATTCATGGCTTTCCTATATGCAAATAAAGAGATTGAAGAAAGTTATATGAAAAAAAAAAACAATCCCGTTCACAGTCATGCCTCAGAAAATCAAGTACCTTGGAATCAGCTTAACTAAGGAGATAAAGGACATGTACAATGAGAGCTACAGCTGCTACTTCAAGAAATGAAAGAGGACAGGAGGAAATGGAAACAGCCTCTTCTCATGGTTGGGAGAAGTAACATTGTGAAAATGGCAATACTCCCCAAAGCATTGTACAGATTCAATGTGATTCCTATAAGGTACCCATGACATTTTTCAAAGGAATTGATCAAATGTTCCTGAAATTCATATGGAACAATAAGCCCCCATAAATAGCTAAAGCAATTCTTGAGGGGAAAAATAGAGAGGAGGCATCACATTCTTCAACATCAAACTGTACTAAAAGCAGTAATAATTAAAATCAGATGGTATTGGAACAAAGGCAGATCTGCAGACCACTGGAATAGGGTTGAATATCCTTACACACACCATCTAATATATGATCATCTAATCTTTGATATAAAAATATAAAGTGGAGCAAGGAAAACCTCTTTAACAAATGGTGCTGGCAAAAATGGACAGCTCCATGCCAAAAAAAAGGGCTCAGACCTTTCCCTAACACCATGCACAAAAGTCATATGAAATGGATTAAAGACCTCAACATGATACTAGAATCCATAAGGTACACTGAAGAAAAGGTTGGCAAAAACCTCCACAATATTGAAGCTAAAGGTGTCTTCAAAGATGAAACATCACTGGTCAAGCAAGTGGAAACAAAAATAAACAAATGGGACTATCTTAAAGTAAGAAGCATATGCACCTCAAAAGAAACAGTGACCAGGATACAAAGATACAAAGACAGCCTCCAGAATGGGAAATTATACTTACCCAATACACTTCTGATAAGGGGTTAATATAAAAGGTATAGAAGTCAGTCATTGAATTCTACAAGAAAAAAACATCCAGTCCAATTACAAAATGGGGCTATGAAATGAACAAAATCTTTCTGAAAGAAGAAATTCGAATTGCCAAAAAGCGCATGAGAAAATGCTCTTCATCACTAGTCATCAGGGAGATGAAGATCAAAACAACAATAAGATATTCTCACATCACAGAGACTGGCCCACATCCAAAAGAACAAAAGAAACCCGTGTTGTCAAAGATGTGGAAAGAAAGGGATTCTCCTTCACTGTTGGTGTGAGTGCCGACCAGTTCAGTCTATTTGGAAAACAATATTGTTGGGAAGAAGCATGGTGTTGGGATTGGTGTTTGAATATTAAATATGGCAAATTATTGTCAACAACTTTATAAAGATAAAATAAAATTTAAAAGTTAAAAAACAATATGGACATTTCTCAAGAAATACCACTTCTGGAAATATATCCTGGGGGCCCAAAAAGACACAGCAGATAAATCACCAACATTCATATATACATTGCTACAGTATTCATCATAGCCAGAATCTGGAAACAACATGAGTGTCCAAGAACACGCAAATGAATAAAGAAACTATGATACATCTACACAATGGAATACTATGAAGCTGTCAGGAAAAATGAAGTCATGAAATCTGACTATAAATGGATGGACATGGAGAGTATCATGTGTAGTGAAATGAGTCAGAAGGAAAAGGACAGATATAGGATGCATTTATTTGTGGTATATATATGTGTGTGTATATGCATCATATATATATACATATATTAGAAGAATAATTTCATGGCTAGGGAAAATAGGGGTTAGGAAGACTGGTCAATGGTTGGAACTAACCACAATTGTGTGTGGGGTTGAAGGTAGGTAAGATAGAGAAGAGATCGCTATGACAATAATAGCTGGGAATGATCACACTGGACAAGATCTGGGGGTTAACAGTAGGTAAGGGATAGTCCTGACACCCTTTAAGTATCAATATTGCAAACCACAATGCCCAAAGAGAGTGAGAAAGAGAGAGACAGAGAGAAGAAAAATGCCTGCCATAGAAGTAGACAGGGGTGGAGGGTGGGGGTTGATGGGAGGGAACTTGAGGACACTAGTCTGGGAAATGTACACTGTTGGAGGGATGGGTGTTGAAATACTGTAAGTCTGATATTCAATCATGAACAGCTTTGTAATGTTCTATCTCACAGTGATCCAACAAAAAAGTTTTAATAAATGAAGAGATAGAAGAAGATTGGATCCAATAATGGGGTAGGGAGAAGATAGATTGATTTCTAAAAAAAAATGAAACAGATATCTGTGAGAGAGGTATAATACAGTAGTCAAAACACAATGTAATAGAAAATCTGGGGGAGACCCTAACTTTTAGAACCTAAGAGAAAGTGAGTGGGCTCAGGATAGGAATAAAGACTATTTTGAGGTACCTCACTTTTCACTGTCTGTTGCAAGAGGTATATGACTCTTCTGTTGTACGGACACTTTGCCACCTTGAGACAATTTTTCCTCTGAGCTGATTAAGGTGAAATTTTCCAGATCTACAGAAACATGTTATCCATTCATTTAGGGTCTTGACAAAGAAGTCTGACCATCTCGAAGGTAGGTGGCCACACATTCTCTTGTAACTCTAAAAACTTTATAAAAATATTAATTAATAAATACAGATTTGTTAAATAGAAAAAACTATATGAGTTTAATGTTGTTTTAAAATTTATCAGTTTCTAATTAGTTCAACTGAAAATCATTTATTAAAAATACCCTCTGAGCTTAGAAGAGAAAAACCAAAGGGAACTTTCAGCAGTTTTTGTCTCACTTCCCTGTGTACAGCAGCTACTGTGGAAAGTGCTACTTCTTGTATATGAGCTACAGTAATAATCATTCTCGTCCTCAGGCTTGAGCCCAGAGATGGTCAGGGTTGCTGTGTTGCCAGACTTGGAGCCAGAGAAGCGATCAGGGATCCCTGATGGCCGCTTATTGACATTATAAATCAGCATTTTGGGGGCTGTGCCCTCCTGCTGCTGGTACCAGGAGACATCATTATATGCCCCAATGTCATTGCTGGTTCCTGTACAGGAGATGGTGACTGTCTGTCCCTGAGTCCCAGACACTGAGGGAGGCTGAGTCAGGACATTCTGGGCCCAGGTTCCTGAGGAAACAGAAATAAAACACTGGTGAGTTCAGGCTGTTCTGGATGAACCTGAGAGGGGAGAAAAAAGATGAGCACATATGTTCCCAGGGTCCCTTCCCTGAGCCTCACCTGGGCCCTGACTGAGGAGGCTGAGCAGGAGAAGAGCCCAGGTCATGATGGAGATGCCCAGAGTGCTGCCTGCTGACACCCCAACCCTGGGCCTGGCTCTCTGCCAGCTCTTATCCCTCCCCTGCCCCAGAGAAGGGAGGGGCCTGCATGCAAAGCTGCTTCCTGCACCTGCCTCTGCTCACCCCTCTCTGGCCTGGCTTTGGACTTAAGATGCTTCTGCATTCCTTTAAAAAATCATTATTATTAGTTTTTATTTTTCTTGATTTTGTAATCATATTTTGGCATTCATGGGAGCATGGAGGACACTCCCAGTGATACTCTGCTAATGGACTGACAGTTCTATACCCAACTCCTAAGTATACTAAGTATACTTAGTATACTGAATGGTGCTGTGAACCACCAGGGGCACTATGGTGGTACTCTGGAACCCCAAGGCCAAACCCAGGAGACTGATCTGGTGCCAGAGATTGAACCAGCAGTAGACTACCTCTGTCACCTCTGTATTATTGCAGAGCATAACCATCAAACAAATTAATTCTCCTTGATATAAATTTTTCTCATCCAAACATTTTGATTCCTGCTTTGAAGAGGAAGATACATGTGTGGACATCTCATACATTCATGACCTCCCAAATTCTCTGGGTCTCTGCTTGTAGAGCAACTGCCTCAATGATCACTCAGTTCCGTGTTACTCCAGAAAATACCGTCTCATGGGTGCTCATATTTCACGTTCTCTCGGACCTTGCAAAGTTAAATACCTGTTTACACCTGTTCTTGCCAGTGGTGAGTATCTGAGGTACATACTTGTCATTATCCCAACCACACTTGTTTGTGCTGAAGCATCTGTTTGAATCAGATTGCCACTCCCAGGTTACCCACACACATATATCAGGGAGGGAGCCTTTTCAGCACAGGAGGGCACCTGTCAGCAACAATAGGTTCTTGTCTCTGTATCTCTTCATATCTTCTTTACATTATTTAACTTGCAACTTTATTTTATCCTGCTTCAATATTTCACCAGAGTCAAGACTGAATTGTGTATCCCACAGTAGGTGTTACATGGTGGTAATAACCAGAGAGACAGAGAAACCAAGGCTTGATTGTTCTGCATTTCTATCTATACAGTATGGGAATAATAATTTTATTCAGGAACCTTATTCTAATTTGTCTTTTATTTTTGACTAGGTCATTGGCAATTTTTCTCAACCTTCTTGGGTGGTTTTCTTCTTGATCACTACATTCATAGGTATGTGATCAAGTTTCTATATGCAAATACTATATGCTTCTAAGTCCTCATTTTTAAATTGGATACTAAACATAGAAAACCAACATAATACTACATCCTCTTTATTTAATCTAAAATCACTTCTCGGTGATTTTAGATGAAATAAAGTGTAGTATCTGTTCTTATCAGTTTATTTCACCTAAAATCCTCGAAAAATAATGTTACATTCTAATCTTTTTCTCAACTTATGACTAAAGCTTGGGTTCCTTCTTTGTTAACAGATCATGAACTACAATTCTTATTTTCTCAACCCTACTAGGATGCCAAAATGTCTACTTTGTCTTTAAGTCTCTTAAAGACACTGAAGCAAAGTCACTGAATTTGCTCATTTATAGAGGATCTGCCTGTGCCACCGGTCAGAAATGAGCTGTAGATATAGTGTCACAAAAATGCATGGCTCAATTCAATGTACTTACGTACTTTCTAGAATCATTCTGAGCCTCTCCAAATGATGGCTACTTTGGGAGTTCTACACTACCTTCAAGGAGGTTTTTCAAATTTGCCAAGGTATTTTTGTTATTAACATCTAAGTAGAAACTTAATGAACCATTTAATGAGCTATCTTCCCTGGCTCCCAGCCCCATCCCCCAAAACCCATAAGGACCATTCAGAGCTTGGAAGGCCTACCTGGCCAGTTCAATCCCTGGTAGCTTCACAGGCACTGAGTATGATCCAGGAAGCTTTGTTATTTCAGATTGGCAGCTCTGCTCTGTAGATCCAAACTCCAGGAGCATCTCCCAGCTATAGCATAGCCAAGCATGTGTGTGTGTCAACTCCAAACTTAATGGAGAACAACCCCAACGAACAATATAAGATGTGTGTTACCGGGCCAGAAAGGGCAGCCCTGAGGAGCACTTGGTGCTGAGTCAGGGAAGTTCTGCCTCTTGATATGCAGACCCAGCAAGAACCAAAACTGAATGGAAAAGCATCACAGTCAGTGTTTCTGTGCCCCCTGCCACCCATTATTGTACAACCACCTCTGCAACATAGAATAAGGGAGGAGGGAAAACACACATGACAGCATTTAAGCAAAAGAAGACTGTAATAACAAGTTAAAAGTATCAGTGAGGTCACAACACCAATGTCCCTCCACACACACCTCTTATTTCAGGTATAAACTCCGAGAACATACAAACAAATATTTGAATCCCTAAATATGTGGGTCACAGAAGGCAAACAGGGGAAGCAGCCACATTTGATGTAACAGTGAACTTTCTCTTTTCGCTTCTGTATTATTGGACTCATGAAAACACAGGAGATTTGAGACAATGCGCACTTATTTAAAAAAAAAAAAAACTTGGTGAGAACCAGTTCTTGAGACTTTTGAGTTTATTCCATGTAACGAAAGTACCAGAACATAGGTCCTCACTGCCCCCTGGTGGCACCAAATGTCATTCCCCAAATTCACAGAGGGCACATCGTTGAGCTGATTGCTAACTTTTTTAGTTTCTAGCATCGTCCAAAAGTCTCCTTGTCTTCCTCCTTGTATTTTTCTAACTTCTTGTCTTCCTCCTCTTTGTATTTTTCTAACTTCTTGTCTTCCTCCTCCTTGTATTTTTCTAACTTCTTGTCTTCAGACTTTCTATTTTGTTTCATTTTTTGGGGGGATAACACCTATAGGTGTTCAGGGTGTTTTTCTTCTTTCTTTTATTCACATTTTATTTTTTATTTATTTATTTTTTTATTGAATCACCATGTGGAAAGTTACATAGTTCTCAGGGTTATGTCAGTTATACAATACTCAAACACCCTTCCCTTCACCAGTGCCCATATTCCATCACCAACCACCCCAGTATACCTCCCACCTCCCGCCCCCTCCCATCCCCCCAGTCCCCCCCCTTGTAAGTGATAAGCTTCATTTTGTTTACTCTTTATCTTGATTACATTCCATGTTTCAACTCATTACTCACTATTGTTGCTGGAGTTCTCCCCCCCCAAAAAAAGGCAGTCCTACTGCCAAGGAAGCATTTGATAGTTTTCCATTGCTGAGAATGTAGAAATATTAACTCCCGCTGTTTGTTACATATCCATATCTTTTCTTCATTCATTTTTTCCCCCTCCTTCCCGCGCCACCAAGTTCCTGCCTGCTTAGTAATCTTCATAGTATGAGTGACGCCACGCTGCCTGACAAAGGGAGAAGAAACCTAGAAAGATGGTTATTTCCCGTCATCAGCCAGCATGGGGCTATAGCTTAGTTGATAGTCTAGCAGCATGTCTGCAAGCAGTTTCTGGAACCAATAGTAGTGCACTGGTATCGGCCCCGGCTCCACCAGCGTCCCGCTGCTCCATGTACATAATTTCTTTTTTTTTTTTTCCTTATATCCCATTCCCATGCCACCAGGTTTTCGTGTCTGCTTAATGGACATCATAATATGGCTAACGCCATGCCACATTTCTTCCCGAGAAAGAAATATTTCTTCCCCTCAGCCGGCATGGGGTTATAGCTTAGTTCAGTCTAGAGAGATGGCTACCACTATGATTGCCTTCAATATTTCAACAAAAGACTTACTATTCTTGTTAGGGTTATCCCCCCAAAGTCCAACCCGTTACAAAGGAACAATTTCATATTGCTGATGATTAGATGACATTAGGTCGCGGTTTTGGGTTTCGGTATAAAGTCCAGGGAAAATTCTGCCAGAAATTCTATCACTACAACCTTTTACCCTTTTATGGTGCTCATAAGATGGGAAAACCTAGAGAAATACTGGGCCCCCGCTGGGGCAGCCTGGCGGAAACGCTCAGTTCACGTTCTGGAGGAATTTCAGTGGGCTGCTGGTGTCCAAAGTAGCTCTTTTGGGCTCCTCGGTCATGCTGGAGCAGTGGCAGCGGCGAGTGGGGAGCCCACGTGGCTCCACCGTCCTTAAGTGTCGGTGGTGGGCGGAGACCGGTACTTCACCGCCCCGCGATCTCCTGCAAGCCGCGCCGTGCATTTGGGTTGGTGTCTCCATTTTGTGCTCAAAGAGAAGGGGTGGAGGCTGTGCTGTGCCCAGGAGGGAGGGATTGAGAGAGAGAGAGAGATTAAAAAAAAACAAACGAGAAATACCGGCCCCCCGCTGGGGCAGCCTGGCAGAAACGCTCAGTTCACATTCTGGAAGAATTTCAGTGGGCTGCTGGTGTCCAAAGTAGCTCTTTTGGGCTCCTCGGTCATGCTGGAGCAGCGGCAGCGGCGAGTGCTTTTATTCACATTTTAAAAGTTAAAAAAAAATTAACGGAATCACAGTGAGATACATAGTTACAAAGTTGTTTACATTTGGGTTTCAGTTATATAAAGTTCCAAGACCTGTCCCTTCACTAGTGTACATTTCCTACGATCAATGTCCTCTCTTCTTTTCGTTCTCCTATACCTCTTCCTCCTCTTCCTTATCCAAACATTCTGATGCCTAGGGGTTATTCCTTGCTCTATAATCAAATTACTTCGGGTGCAGTGAGGTTACTTATTTGGGCCCTTTCTTTTTTCCTGATAAATGCTTGCATTATTGTGAACTTACATTTTAACACAGTTTTTGTGGTATCCCATATGTTCTTGTTATTGGTATCTTCAATATTGTTTCAAGGAATCTCTCCCCTACCTCTCTAGCTACTCTAAGGTCCTTATCTTGAAACTATTCTTTTATTCTCCCTCAAATGTTTATTGAGACACTGTGATTTACAAAGTCGTTCATTGTAGGATAACATAGCCTCAGGTAGTTTAGGTTTATTGGGTTACTCCCATCACAATGCTCCCATTCCTCTGTTTATTTGTAGCTTCTTTCTTAATGTTCTGTTGACTTGTAAATATTGTTTTTCTCTTCTCCTTGAGTCCTTTGCATAGTTTATTCAGAGCCATGTCCTTTTTGTATGAACACAGGAAGACTTAACAAATGCTATGCTTTTGTAACCTGGGAGTCATTTGACTCTAAATGATATTTTCCTCCTGGGCATTTGTTCTCTGGACCTAAGCCTCAGCTGCCCTTACTTCCTAGCACCCTGAAAAGCATGGTCCTGACGAGGGACGAGACGGACCCAGGGCAAGCCGTGAGTTGCATGCTACCCTGGCATTGAGATGGGCTTGGCCAAAGTGCCTAATACTTATCTATAAGTTAAGAGCTTGGTCATGGACAAATGTTGTTATGATCCAAACAGTGATAACTAGATTTGGACCCTGCTAGGGTGAGGAATGATTAATCTGGCCTGAGTGCTGTAGTTGAGTCTGGCAAGATGTTCCCAGGAGAGCTGCCTTGCAAGGCTCAATGTATCTCTTGCTATGTCCATACAAAAATATCTAGTATTAAGATGTTAATGAGTGTTTGGACTAAGGAAAGTAGAAAAACACCTTAAGAGTCAGGAAAGGCTTTGGAATGCCCAGGGCTTTCTTATGATGATTTTGCTACCAGGCTGTGTGTAGCCTAGGGGCAAGGGGGAGAGAGAAAGAGGGAGAAGAGAGACAAGAGAATAGAGAGATGCTTTAGTAGATCCAGAGCTAGGAGTGTGGGAGAGGAGAAAGATGGGTGATTGAATAAACCGTAACTAATCAGCAACAGCTTGGTCCTCATTCTTCCTTCGCCTGTCCTTGGCCATCAGCCGTCCAGATCCAGCCCATACACAGCGGTTCCAGAGCACCAAACGCGGGTGGTAAGACAGAGCTGCCAGGAGAGATCCTCGAGTGCACAGCCCTTCGGAGTGTCTTAGATTTTTACAGTTCATAATAGAGTTGTTCAGATATACAACGTTCCAACACCAATCCCACCACTAATGTCCCCTCTCTCCACCAATATCCACAGGTTCCATCACAACCACTTGGCAGGCATAGAACACATTTATTTTATATTACTTGGTCAGGTAGGGCATTTGCTTTGCACATGGCCGACCTGGGTTCAATTCCTCCATCCCTCTCGGAGAGCCTGGCAAGCTACTGAGAGTATCCTGCCTGCACTGCAGAGCCTGGCAAGTTACCCGTGGCATATTTGAAGTGCCAAAAAACGTAGCAACATCTCACAATGGAGACATTACTGGTGCCCACTTGAGCAAATTGTTGAACAACAGGACAACAGTGCTACAGTGCATTACTTGATCCTATAAAAACAAGAAATGGTGGGTAGAGTATCAGAAAAAAAAACAATAAAAATCAATTTATGATTTTGAGTTGCTATATGTTTTTAACCTTTCTTAATCTAGTAGAGGACAACCAGATGAACCAATAGTGAGTGCCAAACAAAAGGCCACATGATGGGCGATTTCTCCTGACATTAAAGGAGATTTTTTTTAATTGAAAGCAGAAAGTTTTATTAGAAAGGAACTAATAAAGGAAAGCCTGAAGATTTACAGCAGATCTACCAAATACAACTCTGTAAGCAGAAGAAAATAGTTGAATACAGTAAAGAAACTCAACAAAATGATCTCATCACCAACAATCTATCCAGCTAGATTATCTTTCATATTTGAAGAAGTAACACAGAGTTTCATGGACAGGTAACAGTTTAGGGAACTCAGTCTTGAAACAAGTCTTTCAAGAAGTGTTAAAGGAGCTTCAGAAGAGAAGACAGGCTTCCCAGCACTTTGCCACTTAGTATGGCATTCACTTATGACACTTGTGGTTGCCCTCTACTCTATTAAGAAAGGTCTACTAAGGGGCCAAAGTAATAGTACAATTAGTACAGCACTTTTTTTGCATGTTGCCAGTCCAGGTTCAATCTTTGGCACTCAATATAGTTTCAATTATTGCCAGGAGTGATCCCTGAGCAGTCGGGTGTAAGCTCTGAACACCACTGGGTGTAGCCCTGAAACAAGGACAAAATGAAAAAAGAAAAATGAAAGAAACTACCTTGCTAAGAATTTTACATATTTTAAATAGTGAATTAGTACTTCATTTATATGGAAATAAATGAGAAAATAGAAAAGATAAATTTCTGGCAAGCTTACAGAAGAATAAGAACTTAAATTCACTATTGGCATGCTATGGTCATATAACAAAATAATTTAACCTTTTGTTTTATCTTAAAGTATTAAAATCAGTATTGAAAGAGATTTTTATACACCCAATTTTACAATAAAATTATTCATAATGGTCAACATATGGAAGTGATATGAGTTTCTATCTGAGATGAATATGTGAATAAAATACATATGCATACAGTGCAATATTATTTGGCCTTAAAAATGAAGAAAATTTTATTGATGCTAAAACATGAATGAAACTTCAGTACATTAAACTAATAGAAAAAAGTCCATTACAACAAATAGAATTGTCATATGATTCTACTTAATGAGGTACCTATGGTAGTCAGTTTTATAGATACAGAAAATAGAATTATCAGTGATTCATAGAAAAGAGAAATGGGAAAGTATTGCTTCAAAGGTATAGAGCTTTAGTTTTGAGAGTTGCAAAGAGTTATTAGAGATTACTCAATTAGGTGAGGACATAACATTTTCAACTTGAACACTTAAAATTCCTTAAGAAATAAAGGAAGACACAAGACTAGTTTGCCTACTCTCACCATGACTATTCAATTTAGTATTGAAATGCTTGATAGCAGTTAGGCGACAAAAAAACATCAAGAGCACAAAGATAAGAAATGAAGAAGTCAAGCTTTCAATAGTTGCAGATGACATGACATTTTTTTAAATTTTTTATTCTTTTATAGAATCACCATGTGGAAAGTTACAAAGCTTTCAGGTTTAAGTCTCAGTTATACAATGCTCGAACACTCATCCCTTCACCAGTGCACATATGTGGGGAGAAAGGGACTCTGCTTCACTCCTGGTGGGAATACTGACTGGTTCAGCCCTTTTGGAAAACAATATGGACGATTCTCAAAAAGTTAGAAATTGAGCTCCCATTTGACCCAGCAATACCAATCCTGGGAATATCCCAGAGAGGCAAAAAGGTATAGTAGAGATGACATCTGCATTTCCATGTTCATTGCCGCTCTGTTTACAATAGCCACAATATGGAAAAAACCAGAGTGCCCGAAAACAGATGATTGGCTAAAGAAACTCTGGTATATCTACACAATGGAATACTACGTAGCTGTCAGAAAACATGAAGTCATGAAATTTGCATATAAGTGGATCAACATGGAAAGTATCATGCTGAGTGAAATGAGTCAGAAAGAAAGAGACAGACATAGAAAGATCACACTCATATGTGGAATATAAAATAGCTGAGAGGTACAAGCTTACAATGTTGCGATTTCTGGCAGATATTTCTCTGGACTTAGTTACTAAAATACAGAAATCCAAACCCGTGTGGCTGCTAGTGCGGCCTCTCGACCTCATATATCTTCATTCTCAGCAATGGAAAACAAATTATCAAATGCTTTCTTTTCAGCAGGTCGACTTTAGGGGGGAGAAACTCCAAATCAATAATAGTGAATTTTTTGTTGAAATATTGAATGTAATCAAAGTAAAGTGAAGGTAAAGTGAAATTTACCAGTTGCACATGCGGGGTGGGGGACTGGGGAGGGAGGGGGGGAGGAATACTGTGATTCTTGGTGGTGGAATATGACATTAAAGGAGATTTTTAAACACTTCTTACAAAACTAGTTCCAAGGCTACTAATTCCCTAAGCTGTTGCCTGTCCATGAAGTTCTGTAGAGTTCCTTCAAATCTGAATGATGATCTGCTGGACTGAGTATTTTTGGGAGGTGTTTATTTCACTGAGTTTTCATATTCAATATTCATCGGGCTCATAAAGTCTCATTTGATAGATCTGCTGTACATTTAATGGACCTCATTTAAAATAAAAGTTTATTTTTTGATCTTGCTGCACTCAGTATTCTTTCTCTATATCTGGATTATGTCATTTTGTGTATCATATGTTTTAGAGTTTTCCTAATTGGGTCTATTTTCACTGAAACCATAGGGGCCTTTTGGATTTCGGTGCTTGTAATGTTCAACTCTGAGAAATTCTTATCAATTTCTTTAGCTAATGTTTTTTACCACATTTGTCTTCCTGTTCTTCAGAGACGTCAATGATTTTTACTTTGTTCCTCTTGAACTGATCTTCTAATTCTTTGGTACGCTGTTTGTTTCTTTTCAGGGTATTTCTCACCTTCTGCTATTTTTTAGTGTTTTTCCCCTTCTCGTCTTGGAGATCCTCAATCCCCTGTTCAGCATCTGTTATTCTGATGTTCAGAGCTTCTATCGACTTTCTTTTTATATCATCAACCATGTTCATTTCTGTGGTTTCTGACTGTAGTCGTTTTCTCATTTTGACTCTCCTATTTTCTTGTGCTTTGCTGACTACCTGTAACATCGCTTCTTTGAACTCATTGAATATCCTCATCATAACGTCACTGAAGATACTGTCTGAGGATTTACCAGTGTTGTTTATGTGTTCAGTGATATTGTGTACTGTTCATTGAGCTGGATGGGTTTCTACATGTTTTCCCATTGAGTTTCTAGTGTTCTTGTGCTAAGGATGAGTCTTTGTAGTTATACCGTGCTGCTAGAGCCCCCCTCCCCCCCCCCCCGGAAGATACTAAAAGATAAAGCTGGCAAGTGCTTTCTGTCTTTTCTGCCTGTCTCAGAGAATAACAGGAAGAATAACTGGGAGCAGATGTAATTTGTTGAATGGAGCTATTGCACAACCACACAAGTGGTCAACAATTCAGGAGCTGTGATGTGGGCCTTTAAAAGGAAGAAGGTCCAGTGTGGAGGCTGCTGGGACCCACCATAAGGGATGGGTTCTTCCTCCTGTCGGAACGCTGCCTCCTGTTCCAGGACAGGTCGAGTGATACCAGCAAGAGGCAGGCCTCGCCGGGGACTGTGGAGAAGCAAGCAGAAGGCTAAAGAAATTTTTTACCTCTTTAATATCCTGTTTAAAACTACTTTCCCCAGATTGTTCAGTAGTAAGTTTTAAATATAAGTATTTGAGATTCTTCCCCCCCATCATTTCAGTTTGTGATTGCTTTGACTTTCAAAACAACATGCCTGAGAACGTAGTTGATACAACTTTTATTTTCTTGCATTTATGGAGACAGATGTTGTGCCCCAACATCTTGCAGAATGTCCCATGTTTATTGGGGAAGAATGTGTACTCCAACTTTGGGGTGTAGGAGGCGGGGAAAAGAGCTCTAGAAAGGTCTGCTAGACTTATCCCTATGTTTCTTCCTTTAGGACCAGAGCTTTTCTTACTGAGTTTTTGTCTGGTTGATCTCTCAGGCAGAGAGAGACTGGTTTTGAAATATACTACTACTATTTTATTGCTTTTTAAAAATTTTTCTAGTCTATACAGGTTGCTCTAAATCTCTTGATGATTCATCAGTAGGTAAAAGTATATTTACACAAACTTGGCAATGAGCATCGATTCATTCAAATGCCTAACAACCCGAATTGGATGATTACACTTGAATAGATGTGGCTCACTGCCTGCAGTTTCTATCTTCATCCTCTATGCACCAACTTGAAACTACGATAAAGAAGGAATTGACAGGTTCTACATGGAACTGGAGAAGACCACACCTCCTACAATATCATTGTGATTTTAATGCCAAGATAGGTCCGAGAAGGTCGCCCGAAGAACTCCACATTGGGACACATGGCCTAGAATGGAACCATCAGTGTGAGAGACTATCTGAATTCATCATGTCGACCAGGACCATCCATGGTATCTCACAGTTCCAGAAGGCCGAATTTGAATGCTGGATATGGTTGTCTCCCGGTGGACAGTTCCACAATGAAATTGACCACATCATATTTAATCGAAGGTTTTGCTTGACTGATGTCGCTATTGTTCCAAAATTCCAAACAGAATCGGACCACTGTGTCTTTCGTGCAAAATTCTACTTCACAGAGAAAAGTCTGCAAAATTTAAGTCTATGAAGGCAACTCCCAGAATGACCACCAACTGGGAGCTCTTTGGCACTATTGCAGCAACGTGGGAAGATTCCGTCCTTGACAACATCAATGAGGAATACGATCAACTGGTTCCGCACCTCCATGACTGTGCGAAGGATGCCGAGAGTGAGAAAGCCACAAACAGCTGCCTGTCTTCGGAAACTCTCAAGCTCATTCGCCAATGTAGTTTGGCTCGAGCCTCAGGGAACCACAAGCTAACGTCCGAGCTCACAAGGCTGTACAGAGATTCGATAAAGGATGACCTCAAAGAGAGAAGAGCAGGAGTGTTGGCCAGTGCAGCAGAAGCCAGGAAAAGTATTCACAATGCTCGTCTGTTTTTTGCCAACTACAAGACCAAGATAACTGCCCTCCAACGTCCTGACGGATCTATCACATCTTCCAGAGAGGTAATGGAGAGGATTATTCATGACTTCTACTTGGATCTCTTTGACAGCCATGTCCACCTGCCCACATACCAAATTCTGCAGGATGAATATGTTGTTCCCAACGTCCTCCCTTCTGAAATCCGACATGCCATTTTGTTGGTGAAGATGTGAACAGAACCTGGTCCAGACAAGGTCAGACCCAAACACCTGAAGATATGCCTCCAATACTCATCAATACACTGGCTCGACTCTTCACACGCTACCTGTCTGAATGCAAGGTTCCATCTCAGTGGAAAACCAGTAGGACCGTTCTGTTGTACAAGAAGGGAGACAGCCATGACATCGGCAACTATTGCCCAATCTGCCTGCTGTCTGTCGTCTACAAGTTGTTCACTTGTGTCATCCTGAATAAAATAGCCAGAACACTAGATGAAGGACAATCATGCGAGCAAGCCAGGTTCCGAAGGGGATTGAGTATGATAGACCATATCCACACAGTGACCAAACTCATTGAAGTTTCGTGAGAGTTCAAGATGCCGCTCTGTATAATGTTCATCGACTTAAAGAAGGCCTTCGAATCTGTTGAGACTGAGGTGGTCATCGAAGCCCTGGCCTAACAGGATGTTCAAACTCAGTATATCAAAATCCTCCATGAGCTGTATTGTGGATTCACCACCAGCATCTCACCATTCTATAAGAAAGTGATCATTGATGTAAAGAGAGGTGTGTGGAAGGGTGATACCATTTCATCAAAACTCTTCAGTGCCACCCTCAAGAACATCATGCGACAACTGGAATGGGAAGGAATGGGAGTGAAGACAGACGGTCTGCAATTAAACCACCTGCGCTTCACTGATTACATTGTTCTTATAACACCAAACATTGGCCAAGAGGCACAAATGCTGGCCAACTTCGACCATGAGTGTGGAAAGTTCACATTGCAGCTGAATCTCAACAAGATGATGTTCATGAATAACGAACTGGTCCCTGAAGCTCCATTTGCTCTCAATGGAAAGAACACCTTCGAATGCAGCAGCTATGTATACCTGGGTTGAGAAATCAACATGACGAACGGATTGGTTCCAGAACTGCGCAGGAGGAAGTGAGCAGCGTGGAATGCCTTCAAGAGTGTCGAAGAAGTGGTTAAGAGAACAAAGAATCTCTGACTCCGGGCACATTTTTTTGATTCCACCATTCTTCCTGCACTAACATATGTCTCAGAGACATGGGCCCTATGCAAACAGGATGAGAATGCTATTAGGGTATCCCAAAGAGGAATCGAAAGAGCTACACTTCCTAGCGTCTTCCTAGAGTGAGACGGAGTATCACGTCTCACTCAAGTGAGAGAAGGAATCCGGAGTTCTGACCTCCATCGAAGGTCAAGAATCAGGGACGCTGTCTCATTTGCCAAGGCATCAACAATCAGATGGGCTGGTCATATAATGTGATTCAGAGACGACCGCTGGACTAGAGCTGTTACTGACTGGATTCCACGGGACATCAGAAGACCTTGTGGCTGCCCACCAACTAGATGGTCAGATTTCTTTGTCAAATCCCCGAATGAACGATTTGAGGCTCTTCCTGTGCCTGGAGCAATCAGATATAATTGGGCTGTACTAGCATGCAACAGGGACAAATGGAGACATTACTGGCCCCTGCACGAGCAAATCGAAGATCAATGAGATGACAAGTGATACACGTTATCATAAACCAATCCCAACTCTATGTCCTCGGGAACCAATTTACTTTTCATGTACTGCATTTTCATGTACTGTGCAGAGTCTTACTGGTCAGTGCATGAAAGTGCGCATGATATTATTAAGATAACTTTTTTTCCTGTCAGCTTTTAGTCAGGTATCAAACCTAGTTATTTATTTTTTACTTAGAACTAATTTTATTGTGCTTTGCTTTTAATTTTTTTAGTTGTTTTTTAGTGAATCACTGTGATACAAGTTACAGCCTTAGAAATTTTCATGCTTGCGTTTCAGTCATACAATGTTCGAGTACCCATCCCTCCACCAGTGTCCAATTTTCACGACCAAAAGTCCAAGCATCCCTCCCACCTCCCCCACCCCATCCCTTCTACCCCACCCCGCCTCTGTGGCAGGGCATTTTTCACCCTCTCTCCTTTTGTGTGTTGTGGTTTGCAATAGTGGTATTAAGTGGCCATCATATTTGGACTATAGTCTACTTACAACCCACATCTCACATCCCAAACAGACCCTCCTAACACCGTTTACTTGGTGTTCTATTCTCAATCTGAGCTGCCTTATACTACAGCATGTGAGGCCAGCTTCTAAGCTGTGGAGTAATCCTCCTGGTACTTGTGTCTTGACATTAAGAGAACTTTATTCAGAAACCTGAAATACTTGCCATTTTATTGTAATGTATGTGTCTTAAAGGCAGGCAGGTAGAGAGGGAAGCACCCCATCACAATGGAATTCTTGGGAAGTAATAAAACCAATTGCCCCAAGACTGCAGAAAGCCCACTTTGTGAACACAGGAAATAAGGCCTAAAAGACGCTTATCTGGTGCCAACAAACACAGAGAAGACTGGACCCCACTATGAGAGAAGCCCCAGTGAGAACAAAGGTTAAAAACTGAATTTCCGAGAAGACCATCAACAAATTCCAATTCCACTCTTTTGGCAACTACCCTAGCAATAGACTCTTACCTACATAAAAAGCTCCAGGTTGGGAGCTTGAGAAAAAACCCTATAAAAGCCAACTTGAACAAAGGAAGTGCACACATACAGTATCAACCCACATGATGCTTGTATCCACATGGCCAAGCATATGTGGCGCCAAGCACATGTGTCACCCACATCTCTCCTCTGCCTTTGCAGAAGCCTGTGCTCTCTCTTGACAGCATTGTGATCTCTCATTTTCTCCCTCCTTCAGCTTCTTCAGAAAACCTCCAAATAAAATCTGTTTCAACTTATTTGCTAGTCTCTTCCTGAATTTCTTCTTAAAGAAGGGAAAGGACCAGGAAAGTCTGGATAAGACCTAGGACTGATTTTCCTTTCCTGCAAAAAGCAATTCGTTGTTCCAGTCTGAATCTTCAGCTTCCAAAGAAATTGGGTGGTGTTGATTAACTTCCATGCTGAGTAGAACAAGTAGATGTCGGGTATGGCTTGATGGACACCTAGCGGGGTTGGTTGGACACAGGTCTGTGGCACACAAGGACTCATTGCAGACTTTCAGTCCTAGCCTTCAGGTAAGTCACCCAGGGGTCCATTGCCATCAATAGGAAACAACACTGTAGTCTGAAATTGACCTAGGTTATGACCAACATCTGCTTCTCATGTAAGAGACCAGATAGAAACTAAAAGAAGACTCACTGGTCTCAAGGACCTGGGAAGAGAGAGTAGCTCATCTTGAATCTTAGTGATCACTAGGGCAGACAGTGAGTTTTTGTTCTTACTTCTCCTTTGTTTTTGTCACTGTGGGTACCCATATTGTCCAGCATCATTATAGTCTAAAGCACAATAATACTCAGCCTCATCCACTGATTGGACATTTGAGATGGTTAAGTAGCGGTCTGCCCCTGAGCTGGAGCCTGAGAAGCGATCAGGAACATTGTCCCCTTTGCTGAAGGTTCCATCACTTTTAACATACATCAGGTAAGTTGGGGCCTTGCCTTGAATCTGTTGATACCACCAGATAATGTAGGTGCGGTGCTCCTGGCTTAAGGTGCAGGTGAGCTTGGTTGAGGCTCCGGGTGAGGCAGAGGCAGAAGGGGTCTGGGTCACCGTGGGTGGAGCACAAAATCCTGGAACAGAAAATAAACAATAATGCTTAATTCACTGAGACAGGTCAAATACTACCCTGGACTGTGCTTGGAGGGCAAAAGAGGCGAGGGGATCCCTTAATTTGGGGATGGCCTAACCTTGGGAGAAAATGAAGAGCAGGAGGTAGAAGGGAATCCAGGCCATGGTGAGAGGTTTCCGAGAGCGCTCTCCTAAAACTGCCCTATGCACTGGTGTCTCCTCGGTTCTCTGTATCCTCTCTTCATGCAGTCACAAAGGGTGGAGCCTTGAATGCAAATCTGTTTTCCATTCATCATTAACCCCAGACTGATAATTTTGTGTGGTTCCAAATAAAGCATCATCTGTGGGACAAATTTGGGAGTTCATTCTACTACGAAGTATTTTTAGAAAGTGTTTCAGACACCTGTTTTTTCACCTGAATGCACCCCAAGTGACTTAAACATACTGATCATCAAACAGCACTCCTCCGCCATCTAGTGGTTCCAGGGTTAATGCCATTCTCCTTAAGTGGTGGTGGTTGAACAGGAGAGATGATGGCTCTCATATGCAGGATTTGTAGAAATATAATGATGGAATAACGTATTCCCAAAGACAATGCAAACAGAAAACTTGAGAACTGGTATTTAGTAGAAGACATGTCAATTGAGGGGACTGGGAATAGGACAAGGAGGGGCAATGTTATGGGAGAGGGAGCTGTCACCTAGGGCCAGCTTTTGGTACTTACAGTCCCTCACTGTCCAGTTCAAGCTGGAAGAAGGGGTCATATCTCCAGTCATGTCCTTGTCACCTCTGCACTGTGATTTGCCTGCATAAAGGATAGAATTGTTGGGGGCCAAGACTGGCTTATACTTTGATACAAGCCTGAAAACAGTTGTCATGAGTATGAGCACCTGTACCTGAAAAGGGGCCCTGGGTGTGAAGCAAAGTTGGAGTGATCATGGTTTTACCATACAGGGAGACCCTGGTGCTGGGCCTGTGATCGCCTTTGTGGTGTCTGGTTCAGGGCAACAAGGCTTTTGGATCACGCTTCAGGGGTTCCCTTCCTGGAAAGGCAGCTGGAGGTCGGTGTTTTCTGGCTTGGTATGGGAGAGAAGCAGTGGAACAATTTGGGTTGGGTCCCTGGCCTGCAGTGACATAGGTGACATTCTCCTGTGAAATTCCCCTGGAACTCCGTAAAAACCCCAGGATAGCATGGATTAGCGAGGACCACTCTTTTAGGGTTCCTGGGAGAGTTGGGCAGCGAACATGGAACGTGGCCCTCATTTCTGCTGCCCCAGGACTGTAGTTGTCTCTGCATGAGGGGCAGGTGTTCAGAGACAGCTGGGACCTCCTGCTCCATCTCTTCTTTGAGCTACTGGCCACATGGTGCCACCGCAAAGGTCCAACTCTGCAGATAAAGGAAGGGGGCCACATCTTTGTGGAGGAAAGCCTCCAACCGAGCAGAGGAGGTGGTGCGGAAATATGGTAAAGTGTTGTATATGAAACCCTATCAGTCACAGTACTGGAAACCATGTACAAAAATGCATGTTTAAAAAAGTGACTCTTGAAAGCAGGGTAGGAGGGGTCATTGGTGGAAGGAAGTGGATACTGGTAAGTGAGCCATGTGGAAACATAATATAAATGAAACCCAATGATGATTAATCTTGTAATTTCATGGTGAATAAATAAAAAAATTAAATAACAAATTATACTATGTATATATTCACTGTTTTGACATAATTCTAATGATTATTTTTGAATTTCCTTTCTTACTACTCAGGGGTTTTAAACTAGTAACACCTATGAACCAGTGAAAATAAATAAGTAATTCCAGATCCCTAATATCCACTTCTTTGGTAGTTACTATTTTGATGACAAACTTTCTTGGTGTTGCTGTGAGTTTATTTCGTTTGGCACTGTTCGCACCTCCTGAAGAGTGTGCTGTCTCCTCAGGCTGGAGAAGGTCTTTGTTAGTATCACTTTTTTTTTTAATTCTGGAAATGCGTCTTTATTTCACTCATATTGGTATTGTGGATTTAGATACATAATGAATTTGCCTTTTTAAAATTTTTCTTCTTGTGAAATATGCATATAGGAGACTATATAAAGCGTATGTGTAGTGTAGCAAATAATTACAAAGTAACATTAGGAAACAGTCAGACCAAGTAGAAACCTACCACCCACCTATTCAGAGAACAGAATCTCTTACACAAAATACATTTGTCAGTGTCACTTTCAACAGCCCTATTTCCCATGTCTGGTATTTCTATAACTGGGGGTTTATTCCTTTTCAATTATAGCCATTTTCAATTAAATGTGTTACATTTTCTCCTTTTCTAATCTCTATTTCTTTTCCATTTTTTGGTGATGGTTTATGTTTTATCTTCAAGTTCGTTTATTGCATTTTCAGTTCTCTTTATTCTGCCTCTATAACTTGCTAGTGTAATGTACTTACTCCTTCAATTTCACATTGGATATATTAAAATCCTCATCAAGTTTCTCAAACATAAGAAATTAAGAATTTTCTGTTATAACTAAGGACATTGTTGTTCCGAGGTCTTTATCAAATAGTGGTGAGAGTGAATAAACTTGAGTATGAATTTCTTAATTATTAATAGCTTTGTGGGTGCTAATGGTAGACCTTCAGATTCTGGATCGTCTGAGAAGTGAGCTGTTACACTGTTCATAGTATCAAACTTCTATTTCTGCCTCTGTTGGTTTCTGGCCACTTCCACTGCCTGGTGACAATATTTCAGCAGAATAAACAGGTAAAGTTAGATCTCAAGTTCTAAAGCTGGGGAGTCATGGGGGAATGGTAGGTCTACAGTGAGGCTCTGTGGATTCACAGCAGGATGTTGAAGTATGAGAGGTGGGTGACTAAGAGCAAATGTGGTTGTGTAGGTGCCAGCAAGGTTTAGCGTGGAACAGATGGGTGAGAGGAGAAGAGGTGCCATCCTAGTGCAAAACAATGAAGTGGAAGAAGCCTGTAGTTCCTTTCCATAACTGTAAAATTGGAAGACAAACCCCTTGATTTTAGCTAGAAGCCCGATCATTAGTAAATGTTACATATGCTCCCATCAGATAACAGAAGAGCTAAGCAGCCACCGCAATGGACAAGACTGAATCTAACACACCAATGTAAGAACAGGTGTTTGCTGCTCTAGTGTTCAAGAGCCAAACTGAAAAGCCAAGACTAAGGCCATTCTTGGAGCAGGACTAATGATGGGAGCTTTGAGCCCATGGGTATTGAGGACTTGGTCGTCTTAACACAGCCCCTAAACAAGATGGTCTTTGTCCTGAATTTATCAGTGCACTAGCATCTCGACCTCAAGGAATCTGGGGGAGGAAACAGAAAGTTGTATTCTCAGTTGACCTAAGTAATGAGCCCTGTCTGCTTCTGTATGGCTGTGCCTTAGGAAAGGGGCCAGGATGATTGGGTTTACAGGAAGTAGTGTCAACAGTTCCAGGTCCTCTGAGGACAGAGAGCAACAAAAACTAAGACTCTGTGATCAAAAAGGCAAGGGTGGAAGGTTTTGTTCTTACTTCTCCCTTGTTTTCATCACTGTGGGTAATTGATTTGGTCATATATAGCATGGCTTGAACTACAATAATATTCACCTTCATCCACAGTTGGATATTTGAAATGGTAAAGTAGCCTTCATACTCTGAACTGGAGCCTGGAAAGTGATCAGGAATATTATGGCCTTTCCCGTGGCTTCCATCACTCCTACCATACATTACAAAGACAGGGGCCTCTCCTGGACTCGGCTGATACCAATTAATAGTGAAGTCACTGTGTTCCCTGCTCAGGGTGCAGGTAAATTTGATGGAGGCTCCCAGAGAAGCAGTTGGAGAAGAGATCTGGGTCAGTACAGGCAGAGCACAGAAACCTGGAAGAGAAAATAAAGGAAAATTGGAATACAGGTAGCTGACTCTTTGTAGTGTGCATGGGGGCCAATACAATACCAGTGTTGGCATGGATGAGGGAAGAAAGGGATTCTCCTTCACTGTCGCTGTGAGTGCTGACAGGTTCAGTCTTTTTGGAAAACAATATTGTTGGGAAGAAACATGGTGGTGGGATTGGTGTTTGAATATTAAATGTATCAAATTATTGTCAACAATGTTAAAAAGATAAAATAAAATTTAGAAGTTTAAAAAACAATATAGGGGGCTGGAGAGATAGCACAGCGGTAGGGCGTTTGCCTTGCACTCGGCCGACCCGGGTTCTAATCCCAGCATCCCATATGGTCCCCTGAGCACCGCCAGGAGTAATTCCTGAGTGAAGAGCCAGGAGTAACCCCTGTGCATCGCCAGGTGTGACCCAAAAACCAAAAAAAAAAAAAATAAAAAACAATATAGACATTTCTCAAGAAATACCACTTCTGGAAATACATCCTGGGGGCCCAAAAAGACACAGCAGAAAAATCACCAGCATTCATATATACATTGCAGCACTATTCATCATAGCCAGAATCTGGAAACAACCTTGGTGCCCAAGAACAGGCTAATGGATAAAAAAAACTATGATACATCTACACAATGGAATGCTATGCAGCTGTCAGGAAAAATAAAGTCATGAAATCTGACTATAAATGGATGGATGTGGAGAATATTATGAGTACTGAAATGAGTCAGAAGGAAAGGGACAGATATAGAATGCATTTATTTGAGGTATATATATATGTGAATATATATGCACCATATATATACATATATTAGAAGAATAATATCATGGCTAGGGAAAACAGGGGTTAGGAAGATTGGTCAATGGTTGGAACTAACCACAAGTGTGTGGGGGGCTGAGGGTAGGTAAGATAGAAAAGAGATCGCTATGACAGTAATAGCTGGAAATGATCACTCTGGAGAAGATCTGAGGGTTAAAAGTAGGTAAGGGATAGTCTTGATACCCATTAAGTATCAATATTGCAAACCACGATGCCCAAAGAGAGTGATAAAGAGAGACAGAGAGAGACAGAGAGAAGAAAAACAACTGCCAGAGAGGTAGGCAGGGGGTGGAGGCTGGGATTTGATGGGAGGGAACTTGGGGACACTAGTCTGGGAAATGTACACTGTTGGAGGGATGGGTGTTGGAACACTGTATGACTGATATTCAATCATGAACAGCTTTGTAATGTTCTATCTCACAGTGATTCAACAAAAAAGTTTTTAAAAATGAAGAGATAGAAGAAGATTGGATCCAATAATGGGGTAGGGAGAAGATAGATTGATTTCTAAAAAAAAATGAAACAGATATCTGTGAGAGAGGTATAATACAGTAGTCAAAACACAATGTAATAGAAAATCTGGGGGAGACCCTAACTTTTAGAACCTAAGAGAAAGTGAGTGGGCTCAGGATAGGAATAAAGACTATTTTGAGGTACCTCACCTCTCACTGTCTGTTGCAAGAGGTATATGACTCTTCTGTTGTACGGACACTTTGCCACCTTGAGACAATTTTTCCTCCAATCTGATTAAGGTAAAATTTTCCAGATCTACAGAAACATGTTATCCAGCTGTATTTTTTTTTCTTGGAACGAGATGGGTTTGAGAAACAGACTAATCAGCATTGATTCTTCCTCTCTAGAAGGTAATGAAAATAAAATTACCTAATTATAGATATCTATTTTTCCACGGATACTAATTTGAACCAAATATGTTCCTCTTCTACATTTGAAAGTATCACTTCACCCATGAACTTTGAGAATGCAGGTTAATTGATACTTAAAAGATTGACTAATTTAGCAAAGGATTAACAGTTTAACAAAATTAATTCTAGTTATGAAATTCAACATCACATATTCATAATGAGGGACAAGGTATTGATAATACATGTTACAAGATGAATGAATGAATTTTGAAACCATCGTGTTTACTGAGACATCTAATGGAATCACTCATTCATGAAACCATTAACATGAAATGAGATGAGGCAAGTCCATTGATAGTGAATAAAGATTTGCATACGGTGCAATGCTAAATAGGAGATCATAAGGGTGGTACTGGAGATGTTTGATGTATTTACTTAGAAGGATAAATACATTATAGAAAAATCATTTATTGGATGTGGATATAGGAAATTTTGTGGATGTAGGAAAGCTACTATTATATACCTATAATATAGAATGTAAATTCTATTTCAAAAAGTACCCAAACTTATGTGAAGCTAGAAACTAATTTCTCAAAGAGTTCATAACTTAATTTTGGGCATGCTGATATATTAAAATAATTGAATTAATAAAATATGTAACAAACAGCAAATACAGCAAAGTGTTTAAATTAGTGAATAGAAAGTAAATAGAAAAGCGCACCTCCCACAGCTACCACTATATTGACTCACCACCAGGCCTTCTCTACCGATTTACGACTAGTCTTTGAGGAGATCACGCTAAGCAGATACAATTCATGGAAACACCAGCCCTTGCATGAAAACTCTGGGGTGCCCTTGGGAGACAGGCAGGTCTCAGCAACAACCCCACAGCCCATTGCTACAGTCACACCAAGTGTTCAACTGCACCAATTCACTGATATTCTCTCAGAGATGACAAACTGTTGAATAATTCCAGGCACTCAAGTGCCCAGAATGAAAACTCTGGAGTCTTTTCGGAGTCAGGGTGGGTAGTCTTTCCTCACACCTGCCCCAACATTCAAGCCCATTTCCCCTGTGTGCCGCCATGTCAACTCATTGATCCAGAAAATAGATTCTGAAGTCTCTGGACCCACAATACCTCCTAATTAGTCAATACTGAAATTCCAGTAGGAGCACAACAAATTATATGGGAAAGTAACTTAGAAACCAACTAAATTCGACAATCAAAAGCAATAGCACAGGAGGCCCAATAGCAACAAACAACATAGTAAATTCTTAGACAAGGACATGACAACCCACGATCATATATAACAATTTTTACATAAAATACATTTTTATACTTATTAATTTTAACATTGAGACTTTGTTATCTAATCAATTTTAACTCTAGAATTTTATTAATAGTTGTGGTTTTGTCTACATTCAATTAAATTTAAAATTTTTAAAGATATGTTAAGAAGAGAGTCATGCCCACAAACTGCCCCCTTGTGGCATATAGTCTCATTAAGGGACATGATCAGTGTCAGAAATAAATCTCCCGGAAGAGAGCAACATAGAAAAAAATGCTGGAAAGATGCCTCCAGTTCCTGGGTCAGAGGTCTTAATGGGGGAAACTTGGAGGGGGGTGGGTAAGTTTCTGACCCCACCCCAACAGAGTCCCAGCAGCAAAAACTCCAGAACTCAATCACCACCATGTTCACGGATGCTATTCACAGGCTCAGATGAGTGATTCTGCTGAATAATCTTATTCTAAATTTTAGAATTTCTAGAGTGAATGCGGCCATTCAACCTCTCATACTCTACACCACTGATGTAGTGTTGGCCTCTCATACTCTACACCACACAATATTTGATGGACTTTAGACAGCAACCAATATCGTGTGTGTATGTATATATATACATACACACACGATATTGGTTGCTATATATATGTCTATATATATATGTCTCTCTCTATATATATGTGTATGGATGCACACAATGAGGCTCAAACAGTTTAAAAACATGTTAGTAATCTCTTAAACACAGGTTAATATTTCCAGGATGAAATGCAATAATCTTCATACAGTTTCCTCTAAGGAAACTTTATTGGACCATTTTTAGCAGATTATTCAAAGTAAGTAATGCAATTAATTATTTCTGTTCTGCTTTGGCTGCACAGTTTGGATTTCGGGTGGAAACATTTGCTTTATGGTAGTGTTAAGGTTCAATAGTGGTGTGATTGGTGTTACAATATAAAATGAAATGAATTACTGTAACAACTTTCACTTGTATCACTGTCATCCCATTTTGCATCGGTTTGCTCGAGTGGGTACCAGTAATGTCTCCATTTGACCCTGTCGTGTGCTAGTGTAGCCCAATGGCTTCTGGTCAGTCCAGGAACACAAAGAAACTCAAACCGTTCACTTAGGGTCTTGATAAAGAAGTCTGATTATCCCATAGGTGAGTGGCCACATGCTCTTTTGTAACTGTAACAACTTGATAACAATAAAATTAAATAAATAAAGATTTGTTAAAAAAGAAAAACTATGAATTCAATGTTGCTTTTAAAATTTATCCATTTCTAATTAGTGCAACTGAAAATCATTAATTAAAAATACCCTCCAAGTTTAGAAGAGAAGGACCAAAGGGAACTTTCAGCACTTTTTGTCTCACTTCCCTGTGTACAGCAGCTACTGTGGAAAGTGTTACTTCTTGTATATGAGATACAGTAATAATCAGCCTCGTCCTCAGGCTTGAGCCCAGAGATGGTCAGGGTCATTGTGTTCCTAGACTTGGAGCCAGAGAAGCGATCAGGGATCCCGGATGGCCGAGTCGTGACATTATAAATCAGCATTTTGGGAGCTGTGTCCTCCTGCTGCTGGTACCAGGAGACATAGTTATATGCCCCAATGTCATTGCTGGTTCCTGTACAGGAGATGGTGACTGTCTGTCCCTGAGTCCCAGACACTGAGGGAGGCTGAGTCAGGACATTCTAGGCCCAGGTTACTGAAGAAAGAAAAATAAAACACAGGTGAGTTCAGTTGGTTCTGGATGAACCTGAGGAGGGGAGACAAAGGGTGAGCCCAGATGTTCCCAGGGTCCCTTCCCTGAGCCTCACCTGGGCCCTGACTGAAGAGGCTGAGCAGGAGAAGAGCCCAGGTCATGATGGAGATGCCCAGAGTGCTGCCTGCTGACACCCCAACCCTAGGCCTGGCTCTCTGCCAGCTCTTATCCCTCCCCTGCCCCAGAGAAGGGAGGGGCCTGCATGCAAAGCTGCTTCCTGCACCTGCCTCTGCTCACCCCCCTCTGGCCTGGTCTTGGACTCCAGATGCTTCTGCATTACTTTTAAAAATCATTATTATTATTTTTTATTTTTCTTGACTTTCTAATCTTATTTTGGCATTCATGGGGGCATGGAGGACACTCCCAGTGATACTCTGCTAATCGGGCTGACAGTTCAATGCACAGGCTGAGTCGTGCTGTGGACCAAGTACATTGTATAGTGCTGTGGACCACTAGGGTCCCCATGGTGGTGCTCTGGGACCCCAAAGCCAAATCCAGGAGACTGATCTGGTGCCAGAGATTAAACCAGCAGTAGACTACCTCGGCACCTCTGTATTACTGCAGAGCATGACTATCAAACAAATTAACTCTCCTTGATATACATTTTTCTCATCCAAACATTTTGATTCCTGCATTGAAGAGGAAGATAAATGTGTGGACATCTCATACATTCATGACCTTCCAAATCCTCTGGGTCTCTGCTTGTAAAGCAACTGCCTCAATGATCATTCAGTTCCGAGTTACTCCAGGAAATGCCCTCTCGTGGGTGCTCACATTTCACGTTCTTTCAGACATTGCTAAATTTAAGTTACCCTTTTGTGTAGAACGCTGTTCTTTGTGGCTTTGTTGCCCGTGGTGGGGGTCTCAGGGACATACTTATAATTACCCCATCCACACTTGTTTGTGCTGATGCATCTGTTGTCCTGAGTCTCAGAAGCACGTTGCCACTCCCAGGTTACACACAAACACACACACACACACACACACACACACACACACACATACACTGAAACAAACATGTGCATACGCAAACACAACAGGGAGAGAGCCCTTTCAGCAAACAAGGGCACTTGCCAGCAACAATAGGATTTTGTCTCTGTATCTCTTCATATCTTCTTTATACTATTTAACTTGAAACTTGATTTTATCCTACATTGATATGTCGCCAGAGTCAAGACTGAATTGTGTATCCCACAGTAGGTGTTACATGGAGATAGTAATCAGAGAGCCAGAGAAACCAAGGCTTGATTTTTCTGCATTTCTATATATAAAGTATGGTATTTGTGAATAGTCATTTTATACAGGAACCTTATTCCAATTTGTCTTTTATTTTGGCAATTTTTTTCAACCATCGTAGGTAGTTTTATTCTAGATCACTACATTCAAAGATAGGTGATCAGATTTCCATATGTAAATACTATATGCTTATAAGTCCTCTTCCTGTAACTCTGGATACTACACATAGAAAAAACAGCATAATACTGCATCCTTCTCTTGATTTCATCTAAAATCTTCTAAAACTAACGTTACATTCTCATTTTTTCTCAACATATGACTAAAGCTTGGGTTTCTTTTTTGTTAGCAGACCATAAACTACAATTGTTAATTTCTCAGCCCTACCAGAATGCCAAAATATCTGCTCCATCTTTAAGTTCTTAGTCATTAACTTTGCTTATTTATATAGGATTTGCCAGTGCCACCTACCAGCTAGAAATGACCTGTAGATAAAAGTGCCACAAAAATGGATCACTCTATTCAATGCACTTACCTGCTTTCTAGAATCTTTCTTAGTCTCTCCAAATGATGGCTACTTCGGGAGTTCTATTTTACCTTCAAGCAGCTTTTTCAAGTTTGCTGGGTTTTTTTTTTGGTTATTAACATGTAAGTAGAAACTTAATATACTATTTAATGAGCTATTGTTACCCCCAGCCCTGAACCCAAGTCCCAACACCCACGAGAGCCATTCAGAGCTTGGAATGCCTGCCTTGCCAGTTCAATCCCTGGAACCTCCACAGGTGCTGAGTATGAATCCAGAAAGCTTTGTTGTTTCAGATTGGCAGCTCTGCTGTGTGGATTCCCAACTCTTCAAGCAACTTCCAGCCATAGCATAGCCAAGCATGTGTGTGTATCAACTCCAAACTTAATGGAGTACAGCCCAAATGAACACTATAAAATGTGTGGAACCAGGCCAGGAAGGGCAGCCCTGAGAAGCCTTGGTGCTGAGTGGGAAAGCTCTGCCACCTGATGTGCAGCTCCAGTGAGGACCATAACTCAGTGGAAAAGCATCACAGTCAGTGTTTCTATAACCCCTCCCTCCCATTATTGTACAATCACCTCTGCAACATCGAATATGGAGAGGAGGGGAAAATACACTTGACAGTATTTAAGAAAAAGAAGACTATAATGTCAAGTTAAAAGTATCATTGAGTTCAGAATACCATTTGTCCTGCCCCCCCCACACCCCTTAATTCAGGTATAAACTCTGAGAACTTACAAAGAACACTTATTCAAATCCCTAAAAATGTGCATCTATAGAAGGCAAACAGGAGAAGCAGCCACACTGAACTAACAGAAAACAACAGTGATTTTTCTGGTTTTCCCTTCTGTGTTACTGCACTCAAGGAAACACAGCAGATTTGGGACAGTGCAGCCTTACTTCTCTTGTAGACAAACTTAGTGAGAGGCAGTTCTTGAGACCTTTGAGTTTATTTCCTGTAAACCACAGTAATGATGGTACCAGAATACAGGTCCTCACTGCCCCCTGGAGTCACATAATGGTATAACTAAAATTCATAAAGCAGCAGAATTAAGCTAATTTCTACCACTCTTTTAACTTTCTAGCATCCTCTGAACTTCTCGTCTTTCTTCTTTTAACTCCTAACTCCTTGTCTTTGGGATTTCTATTTTGTTTTGTTTTGGGATAACACTTGGCAGTAGTCAGTATTGTTTTTTAACCTTCATTCACATTTTAAAAAATAAAAAAATATTTTAATTAAATCACAATGAGATACACAATTACAAAGTTGTTCGTGATTGGGTTTCAGTGATATAATCTTCAACGGCGTTCCTATCACCAGTGTACATTTCCCACCACTTTGTCTCCTCTTCCTCCTTCTCCTCCACCTTCTCCCTCTCTCCCTCCTCCTCCTCTTCTCATTCTGGTGCTCAGGGGTTATTTCTGGCTCTGGAATCAAGAATCATTCCTGGTGCAGTTAGATTACTTTTTGGGGCCCTTTCTTGATTCTTGATGAATGCTTTTCTTACAATAAACTTATCTTTTGACATAGTTTTGTAGTATGCCATATGTTCTGGTAGTTGGTATCTTCATTATTGCTTTCAGGAATCTTCCTCCCACCAGATCCCACCCCTAGGCTCTTGTTTTGAAGCTATTCTTTTTCTTTTTCCAGGAGGAATGTTTATTGAGACATCATTTTTGCAAAGTTGCTCATAATAGAGTTGTTTCAGATATACAATGTTCCAACACCAATCCCACCACTAATGGCCCCTTTCCACTAATATCCCCAGGTTCATTCCCATTCATGTGGAAGGTATATAACAAATGTATTTCAGATCAATTGGTCCAATAAAACCAAGAAATGATGGGTAGAAGTATCAGAAATGAAAATAATAAAAGTCAATTTATGATGATGAGTTGCTATATGTTTTGAACCTTTCCTAATCTAATAGAGGACAACCAGATGAACTGATAGTAATGCCATCACTTTACTCAATTCCACATGAGGGGAAGTTTCTTCAACCCTTTATAAGAACTTTTTAATAAATTTCTATAAAACTTGTTTCAAGGCTACTAGTTCCCTAAGCTGTTGCCTCTCCATGAAGTTCTGCATAATTCCTTCAAATCTGAACGATAATCTATCTGAATAGAGCATTCTTGATGAGATTTTTTTCATTGAGTTTTTGCACTATACCCTTCAATATTCAAATTTGACTCACAAAGGCTCAATTGTAGATCTGCTGTACATGTAATGAACTTTACTTTGAATAAAAGTTTCTTTTTTAATCTTGCTGCATTCAGTATTCTTTCTCTAATTTTGGATTTTACTATTGGGTACAATATGTGTTGGAGTTTTCCTAATTGGGCCAATTTTTACTGGGACACCAGGGGTCTTTGGATCTTGGTGCCTGTAATCATGAACTCTGAGAAATTCTTATCAATTTATTTAACTTGTGTTTCCTTACCACATTTATTTTCCTGCTCTTTAGAGATATCAATGATTTTTATTTTGTTTTTTTTGAACTTATGCCATGCTGAGAGTATCTCGACCCCACGGCAGAACCTGGCAAGCTACCTGTGATGTATGCTATATGCCAAAAACGGTAACAACAGGTCTCACAATGGAGACGTTACTGGTGCCCACTCGAGCAAATCAATGAACAATTGACGACAGTGCTATAGTGCTACAGTGCAGAACTTATCCCATAGTTCTCTGGTAGGCTGTTCATTTCTTTCCAGGGTATTTCCCACCTTCTGCTGCTTTCCAGTCGTTTGACCTTTCTCATCTTGGACCTCCTCAATCTTCTGTTCAGCTTCTGTTATTCTGATACTCAGAGCTTCTATTGACCTTTATTTTTATATCATCTACCATGTTTTTCATTTCAGTGATTTCTGATTAATAGTTTTCTCATTTTGACTCTCATACTTTTTGTGCTTTGCTGACTAGCTGTGCTATTGTTTCTTTGACCTCTTTGAACATCTTCCTCATAACATCACTAAAGACACTGTCTGAGGATTTACTGGTGTTGTTTATGAGTTCGGTGATACTGTGTTTTGTTCATTGAGCTTGATGGGTTTCTATGTGTTTTCCCAGGAGTGGTATTGCTGTTTCATATGGGAGCTCAATTTCTAATTTTTTGAGAATCATCCATATTGTTTTCCAAATGGGCTGAACAAATCAGTATTCCCACCAGCAGTGAAGGAGAGTCCCTTTCTCCCCTCACCCGTGCCAACACTGGTTGCTTTTGTTTTTTTGGACCTGGGCCAGTCTCTGGTGTGAGATGATATCTCATTGTTGTTTTGATCTGCATCTAGGAGTAGAAGTTCTTTTTGCTATTCAGATGACCTATCATTATGTGATGATTATCTGTATCCCTTCCTCATAGACTTTCTTATTTTGAAATCTATTTTGACATAAGTATGGTCATTCCAATTCTTTTGGTTTATTTAATTTGGCCTTGGGCCAGCAATGCTTAGGGATTTCTTCTGGCCTGAGAGGTTATAGAACAGTTGGTACTGTTCTAGGGGAACTTTTACACTGCGTCCTCATTGTGTCTGTCTCCTGTGCTCTGGGGCTATGAATGCAGTTCTAATTTTGTAGTACCTAGTTTTTAAAACTGTAGTGAGAAAAATGTTTTAGTGAGAGTGAATTTAGCAATTCGCCAGGGATTTGGGGGAAGAATGGGGTGGAATGGAATGAGGAGCAGGAGCATCTGTGCAAGTTACCAGATAGGAGCTTCTGTGAATCCTTGAGGAATTCCAACAGGATGAAAAATCTCAGGGCTGGTTCATGAGGCCAGTCTGTATGTGCTCACTCACGGTTTCTAGGTGCCCTTCTACCACGAGGTCCCTGGGCCCACCCAACAGTGTCAAGAGTGTTCTACTTTATCCTAATACTTGGTCTGGACACAGAACCTGTCACAGGAATAAGAGCAACAAAAGCAAAGTCATAATTTTATTTTTTTCAATTTATTTTTATGTAGTTGTTGACAATAATTTATTACATTCAATATTCCAATATAAATCCCACCACCATTATACCTTCCCACCACCATATTTTGAGTTATTCCACCTGGCACCCCAGAAGTCTGCCTCAAAGCGGGACCTAAATAATTTACTTTGTATTCTTTGTTATGAAGAATCCACTAAAATTTATGCCAAAATGTTTCCTTACAGGAAAGTGTGTAAAGATTGTTGTATCACCCTAGAGCTATTAAGCCCTTTATAGAGTATGAGATATTGTTTGACCACATCTGCAAACATGTGTTCCAGGCATTCAGAGATTTTAAATATGAGCATACAGTTTGAATTAAATTTTAACTGGATGGTGCCTTTGGGGGCTGGACCGATAGCACAGCAGTAGGGCCTTCACCTTCACGAAGCCTGACCCGTGTTCGATTCCTCGGCCCCTCTCGGAGAGCCCTTCAAGCTACCGAGAGTATCGAGCCTGTACGGCAAAGCCTGGCAAGCTACCCGTGGCATATTGAATATGCCAAAAACAGTAACAATAAGTCTCAGAATGAGAGACGTTGCTGGTGCCCACTCGAACAAATCCATGAGCAACGGGATGACAGGGGATGACAGTGACAGTGACAGGTGACTTTGGGGTCTGGACTCATCTCTGGCATACTTCTCTCTTTCTCTTCCAAGGTTTACTTCTGAGTCACTGGATCATGGTTGTTAATGAGCTTATATGGCCCCACAGGCAGTTTGTAGGTGTGACTGCCAGGCTATGCGAGCACAAGTGATGGAGGAAGTCGCCCATTCCATACTCCATGTGAGTCTGAGATTTCAGTGACAAAATTTTTCAGCAGATTCACTCATGGCTGAGTCTCATATGAGCCTGTGGAGATCGGCCATGAGCAAGGTATCAATTAAGTTCTGGAAGGTTTTTAGCTATTGAGATGTTTGGGCGGGTGGTGGGACTCACCCACCCCCTTCTGGGTTCCCTTGGATGAAACTCAGTCTGGCATGGGGTTTGGAGGCATCTCTGCACCTTGTTTCTCTCTTCCTCTTCCAGGCTTTATTGAAGAAAAATTTTCTTATTTACAAAGTGAAAAGTGCTAGAGAGGAAGGCAGTTGGGATAGAGAAGATGACAAAGATCGTTGGAAATGATCAATCTGGATA
This sequence comes from Sorex araneus, assembly GCF_027595985.1. Taxonomy (NCBI): domain Eukaryota; kingdom Metazoa; phylum Chordata; class Mammalia; order Eulipotyphla; family Soricidae; genus Sorex; species Sorex araneus. Next base: position 22,434,103 of record NC_073310.1, on the reverse strand, counting down.
AGAACTGTGTGCTGAAAAATAGGTAAAGGAATGAGCATGATAACATTTCAGTATCTGAACTACAAACCACAGAGGAACACACACACACAGAGACACACAGAAAGAGAGGGAGAGAAGTAATGTGCTTGTTATAGAAACAGGCTGGGGTAAGGGAAACTGGGAACACTGGTGACGGGAAATGTGCACTGGTGGAGGGGTGGGTGCTAGAACATGGTAGGACTCAACCTGACAATGAACAGCTTTGCAACTGTGTATCTCATAGTGATTCTATTTAAATAAGTAAGTAAATAAACCAAAGCAAAGAACAATAAGAAGTTTTTGGAGAAAAATAGGCTTAGGTATTGAATTCTAAAATTTAAAAAAACCTCCAAATTATGTTTTGACTAACTTTTGAACTTCACTTGCATGCGTTCAAAAGTAAGGTAGGGTTATTAGTCAGAAAATGTATAAACAATAGAAACAGCTTCAGTAGGCTTCCTTGAAGCTCACACTTAGGGCATATCTCAAGATTTGAGAAAAGATTTTGCAATTTTCAGGTATAGATAGAGAGAAAATTACAGATTATGATGAGTCTAGCAGACTGGACAAAATCTAGCTAGTAATCTGCTACAAGATACTTATTATATTTTTTAAAAAGACTATTCTTGGGTTGGGGGGATAAAACAGTGTTGAGAGTATTTGCTTTGCACATGGCCAACTTGGGTTGGTTCCCTGGTATTCCATATGGTCCCCTAAGCACCACTAGGAAAAATTCCTGAGTGCAGAGCCAAGAATCACTCCAGATCTTCAATGGATGTGGCCCCAAACAATTAATAAATTGTCAAGTAAACAATTAATAAATGAGTTATTTCATTGGATATATGAACTTGGATATATCTAGATTAGCTTCCAAGATTGCTCAGTCTCTGAACAACCAGAAAAATTCAGTCAATAGAAACTCAATTAATACAGGAATACTCCAATATTAGATATAATATTAAACACATATACATATATTGGAACTTCTCATGGAAATATTGAACCATCTCTAGAGTTATAATAAGAAATAAGGAAAAAACCTGATACAGAACAGGAGAAACCAAACACAATGGTTAATATGTTAATCATTTCATAAATGAGAAATGACTCAAATAAGTAAATATAAGCACCAATAATGTTTATATTTGTTTATGTGAGCTTAAGCTATGAGGGAATTGAGAGGTACTGGTAATAAAATAGGGATTTCTTTTGCGAACATGAGGTAATGAATAATTGTGCTAACAGATGTAAAAATGTGAATATAGGAAAAATTTGGAAGGAATATAAAAAACTTAAATATAAAAACTTAAATATGAGATATACAATAAATCTTATGAAAGATATAAACAAGAAAAATAAATATTCTCAGTAAGTATTTTGTAAGTGATTTAAATAAAATTAATCTATTTTAATACATATATGCTGAGAGAATAGAAATGAAACATATGTGTGGTAAAAAAATTATTGAAGATTTTTTTTGTTATTTTAACTTTACATTAACTAAAATTTTTTAAGTAAGGTAAAAACAGCAAAACTTGGATTCATAAGTTTAGCAATCTGAGGAGGTTGAGAACAGGTTTTTGTCTCACTTCCCTGTGTACAGCGGCTGCAGTGGAAAGTGCCACTTTTTGTATATGAGCAACAGTAATAATCAGATTCGTCCTCAGCCTTGAGCCCAGAGATGGTCAGGGTCGCTGTGTTGCCAGACTTAGAGGCAGAGAAGCGATCAGGGATGTCTGAGGGCCGAGAAGTTGTACGATAAATCAAAAGTTTAGGAGCTATTCCTGGGCGTTGTTGGTACCAGGAGACAACAAATTTGGAATAGCCAATGTCATTGCTGCTTCCAACACAGGAGATGGTGACCGTCTGTCCCAGAGACTCAGACATGGAGGAAGGCTGAGTCAGGGCATGTTGGGTCCAAGTACCTGAAAAAAAGAAGGGGGAAACGAGAACCACGATCTCAGGAGTTTGAGATATTTCACAGGTGAGGAGAGGACATAGAATCAAACTAGAATCCCCCTTACCCCCACCCCCGGAGATCTCACCTGTGGCCTGGGTGAGGAAAGTGAGGAGAAACACAGCCCAGGACATAGTGAAAATGCCTCACGAATGCTGTCCCTTAACTCCCAACACTGGAACTCACTCTCCCACCTACTCTTATCCCTTGCTCTGTCTCTGCAGAGGGGAGGGCCTCCATGCAAATATCCTTCCTCACTTAACATCTGTTCATACCCACCTGCTCATCACTTGACCCTGTGATGCTGCAACTCTAAACTGCAGCTCTCTCTTGAGAGATTAAAACGCACCTACAGGGGTTGACACAGATTATACCATGATGAGATTCCCATCCTTCCTGTTGCAGGAGACATGGCCCAGGAATCCCTGGCTCAGGAGTCTAAGACCTCCATTCTGTGTTCGGTGTGAAATGGTGACAATGACAGAGGAGGCAGGTGGACAGGATCTGACTGTTCTGTTTCCATAGCCTTCAGGAAAATCTGCGGTTTTCCCATTTTTCTTCAGACCTTTCTAGGTCTCCTCAACAGTGTGGGTTTTCTGTCTTATTTCTGTATGGTGGCCTGAACTAGGGCTTGAGCTAGCAATTATTTAATGATTATATGTAAAATATAATTTATTGAGGTATAACTCATGGGGTTTTCCATCTCAGTCACTTTAGCAAAGCTCATAGGAAAGCAACTCATGGACTTCATGCAAGTCAGGGAACCACATCAAGATATTTTCCCACACACAAGCCTTGACTGCCTTTGGGTCGGCACATGTCACAACCCAACTCCAGCAGAGGCATCTGAGTGGGAAATGGGAAATTCTGTCCTATTTCTTCTGCTGCCTCCCTCCTGTCCAAGCTTGATACAAACCCTTGGATTCACTAATCCATCTAAAGCTCATCCTCAGCTGGTGAACATCCTTCTACTTGTCTCAAATACATTTCTTTGCTGTTAGTATCTTGATGTAATGCTGGAGTGAGGAGTGAGGAAATACAGAAAAAGAAGTAAAAACAACAAAGGAGAAATTTCAGTTAAGAAATGTAGAATAACTTTGGTTTGTGCTTTCTGCCTAGCTGCAGGGAACTTGGGTGTATTGGTTTACACCCATCATAGTGCTCCCAAGGCACTCCCATTCCTCTATGTTTTTCTGTAACCTCTTTCTTTGTGCTCTGGTCCCCTAATGGGCCAGTAATAGTCACAGGGAGGGCTGGAACCCATTCAGAGAGGAGCTCCAGCAGAAACTAAGGCCAAGAATGACATTTCAAAGAAAACCACCAGCCACTCCCAACTCTAGCCCCTTGGCAAATACCTTAGGACTTTTACCTAGGTAGAAACCCCACATGGGGATAGACTGGAGAAACTCTTTAAAAGCCACCTTGAATAAAGGAAGCTCAAGCATATGCTGTCAAAGCCTATGTGTTGCTTGTGCCGATGTGGCTGAGCCTATGTGGTGCCAGAGCACATGTGTCACCCACATCTCCCCTCTTGAGATGTGTACTGGGGGTCTCTTTGCCTTGGGAGAAGCCTGCCTTCTCTCTTGCCGGTGTTCCTGACTCTCCAATTTCTCTCCCTCCTTCCCCTTCATAAACTCTCCAATAAAATCTGTTTTTAATTCACTGCTTGTCTACTCCTGAAATTCTTTTCTGCTAGACAGGACAAAGTACCCGGAAATCCTGGTTAAGACCTAGAACTGATTTTCCTTTCCGGCAAAGAGCAATTCCCAGCTCTTGCCTGAGTCCATGGCTCCCAAGGAAATCGGGTGGCAGAGATCAACTCCCCTGTGTAAAGACCAAGTGGCTGTCAGGTGTGGCTTGATAGTCATCTGTTGGGGCTGCAGGCTCTGGCCCTTGCCAAGAAGGGACTCAGCGAGGACTTTAACAGCCTTAGCCTTACCAGGTGGTCCCATGTTGGCAGAGGTGGATTGGGAGAAAGTGACCATCTCTGTCCTCTCTGCCCCATTTAGCCACCCCTCCAGGCCCACCAATTCATTTTTTTCACTGAATTGACACTGAGTTTATAGTACTTTTAGAAATTTTACCCTCTAAACGTTCATTTTATTTTATTTTTTTGTTTATTTTTCCTTTTATTTATTTTGTTTTTTTAAAGTGAAACTTGAGTATTTTATTTTACTTAAATTATTTATTTTTAATTAGTGAATCACCGTGAGGGTACAGTTACAGATTTATACACTTTTGTGCTTATGCTTCCCTCATACAAAGTTCGGGAACCCATGCCTTCACCAGTGCCCATTCTCTACCACCAGTAAAACCAGCATCCCTCCCACCCTCCCCAATCCCATCTCCCCCAAACCCCACCCTGCCACTCTGGCAGGGCATTCCCTTCTGTTCTCTCTCTCTATTTGGCTGCTACAGCCTGCAATAAAGGTGTTGAGTGGCCACTGTGCTCAGTCTCTAGCCCTCATTCAGCCCGCAACTCCTTTCCCCTGCATGGCCTTTGACTACATTATAGTTGGTGATCCCTTCTCTGAGTTGTCCTTTCCCCAGAATGTGAGGCCAGCCTCCAAGCCATGGAGTCAACCTCTTGGTACTTATTTCTACAATTCTTGGGTGTTAGTCTCCCACTCTGTTATTCTATATACCATAGATGAGTGCAATCTTTCTATGTCTGTCTCTCTCTTTCTGTTGGGGACTGCTCAGGACCCTGAACAAAAGAGGACCCCGAAACCTTTACCCTGGACAAACCGGAAAATTCCATTACCAGCTTTGCTTGACCTGAGGCACAGGTGCCCTTGTGACAAAGGAAATAGCCAAACTCAAGAGGTAAAAGTAGCCCAGGGCAGTTAACTAAGAGACGCCATTAAGCCCCCCATTAAGTAGAATACCTTCCTCTACCTTGTGCATTCCTCCTGCCAGATGCTCCTGCCATATAGACCCTTGCCTTCCCCTCCCCACTATTTCTCAATCTACTCTTGAAGAATGTTGTAAGCCCACCTAATACACCCCGAACTTTTCCTTATTTGGTCTGAGAAGACACTTCCCTGACGATTGACAACTTATGTACCAACCCCCTGCTAAGAAAAGCATAAAGCCAGCGTGGCAGTTAATAAAGTTGCCCTTGATCGGCATGTGTCGTCTTGGGCCCCCTATTTATTATCCTCACTAGTTTTATTTCAGGTCAGAACCGCTCACAGAACCCATCCAATTAGGAGCGCTTTCCACTGTTGTCTCTCCGCGGGCCGGAGAGATCTCCAGGGGAACGCACATCTTTCTGACTCATTTCACTCAGCATGAAACTTTTCATGCCGATCCACTTAAATACAAAATTCATGACCTCCTTTTTTCTAACAGCTGCATAGTATTCCATTGTATATATGTCCCAAAGTTTCCTCAACCAGTCATCCGTTCTAGGGCATTCGGGTTTTTTCCAGATTCTGGCTATTGTAAACAGTGCTGCGATGAACATATATGTGCAGATGTCATTTTGATTATACTTTTTTGCCTCTCTGGGATATATTCCCAGCAGTGGTATTGCTGGGTCAAATGGGAGCTCAATATCTAATTTTTTGAGAATCGTCCATATTGTTTTCCAAAAGGGCTGAACCAGTCGGCATTCCCACCAGCAGTGTAGAAGGGTCCCTTTCTCCCCACATCCTCTCCAACAGCGGTTGCTTATGTTCTTTTGGATGTGTGCCAGTCTCTGTGGTGTGAGGTGGTATCTCATGGATGTTTTGATCTGCATCTCCCTGATGATTAGTGATGTAGAGCACTTTTTCATGTGCCTTTTGGCCATTTGTATCTCTTCCTTGGGAAAGTTTCTGTTCATTTCTTCGCCCCATTTTTTGATGGGGTTGGATGTTTTCTTCTTGTAGAGTTCAACCAGTGCTTTATATACCATTGATATCAACCCCTTATCTGATGGGTATTGTGTAAATATCCTTTCCCATTCTGTGGATAGTCTTTGTATTCTGGTCACTGTATCTTTTGCGGTGCAGAAGCTTTTTAGTTTAATGTAGTCCCATTTGTTGATCTCTGTTTTTACTAGATTGCTTAGTTCCGTGTCACCTTTGAAGATACCTTTATCTTCAATATCGTGGAGGGTTTTGCCGACCTTGTCTTCAATGTACCTTATGGTTTGTGGTCTAATGTTGAGGTCTTTAATCCATTTTGATCTGACTTTTGTGCATGGTGTCAGGTCAAGGTCAAAACCCATTTTTTGCATGTGGTTGTCCAGTTGTGCCAGCACCATTTGTTAAAGAGGCTTTCCTTGCTCCACTTCACATCTCTTGCTCCCTTATCAAAGATTAGATGATCATACATTTGGGGTTGTGTGTAAGGATATTCCACCCTGTTCCATTGGTCTTGGGCTCTGCCTTTGTTCCAGTACCATGCTGTTTTAATTGTTACTGCTTTGTAGTAAAGTTTGAGGTTGGGGAGGGTGATGCCTCCCATTGTCTTTTTCCCAAGAATTATTTTAGCTATCCTTGGACGTTTGTTGTTCCATATGAATTTTAGGATTGCTTGATCCATTTCTTTGAAGAATGTCATGGGTATCCTTATAGGGATCACATTGAATCTGTATAATGCTTTGGGGAGTATTGCCATTTTGACAACATTGATTCTCCCTATCCACAAGCAGGGTATATGTTTCCATTTCCTCATGTCCTCTTTGATTTCATGGAGTAGCGTTTTCTAGTTTTCTTTGTAGAGGTCTTTTACTTCCTTGGTTAAGCTGATTCCGAGGTACTTGATTATCTGGGGCACGATTGTGAATGGGATTGCTTTTTTCATGTCCCTTTCCTCTGCCTCATTGTTTGCATATAGGAAGGCCATGGATTGTTGGGTATTGATTTTGTAGCCTGCAACTTTACTGTAGAAGTCTATTGTTTCTAAGAGTTTCTTAGTAGAGGCTTTAGGCTTCTCTAGATATAATATCATATCATCTGCAAATAGTGAGAGTTTGATTTCTTCCTTTCCTATCTGGATGCCCTTAATCTCTTTTTCTTGTCTAATAGCTATCGCAAGTACTTCCAGTACTATATTGAAGAGGAGTGGTGAGAGTGGGCATCCTTGTCTTGTGCCTGATCTCAGAGGAAAGGCCCTTAGTTTTTCCCCGTCGAGGATAATGCTTGCCGTAGGCTTGTGTTAGATGGCTTCGACTATCTTGAGGAAAGTTCCTCCAAACCCCATTTTGGCGAGGGTTTTCATCATGAAAGGATGTTGGATCTTGTCAAATGCTTTCTCTGCATCTATTGATATGATCATATGGTTTTTATCTTTACTTTTGTTGATATGCTGAATTATATTGATTGATTTCCCAATGTTAAACCATCCTTGCATCTCCGGGATGAATCCCACTTGGTCGTGATGTATGATCTTTTTGATGAGTTGTTGGACCCTATTTGCTAGTATTTTGTTGAGGATCTTCGCATCGGTGTTCATCAGGGATATTGGTCTGTAATTTTCTTTCTTAGTGGTGTCTTTGTTTGCTTTTGGTATTAGGGAGATGTGTGCTTCATAGAAACTGTTTGGGAGAGTTCCTGTTTTTTCAATTTCCTGGAAAAGTTTGAGGAAAACTGGCAACAGGTCTTCTTTCAATGTTTGAAAGAATTCGCCAGTGAAACCATCTGGGCCTGGGCTTTTGTTTTTGGGGAGGTTTTTGATTACAGTTTCAATTTCCTTAACATTGATGGGTCTATTCAGGTATTCCAGGTCTTCTTTCTTCAGTCTTGGGAGATTGTAGGAATCAAGGAATCCATCCATTTCTTTTAGGTTCTCCTTTTTTTGTGGCGTATAGACCTTCAAAGTAGTCTCTAATGATCTTTTGAATCTCACTGGTTTCTGTTATGATGTCCCCCTTTTCATTTCTGATTCGATTTATTAGAGTTTTCTCTCTTTCTTTCTTTGTGAGTCTTGCTAGCGGTTTATCAATCTTATTTATTTTCTCTAAGAAGCAGCTCTTTGTTTCATTGATCTTTCGGATTGTTTTTTTGGTTTCGATGTCATTAATTTCTGCTCTAATTTTTATTATTTCTTTCCTTCGGTCTGGTTTGGGTTCCTTTTTCTGGTCCTTTTCTAAGGTCTTGAGTCTGCCCTTTCTTCCTTCCTGAGGAATGCTTGGAGAGCTATAAATTTTCCCCTTAACACGGCTTTAGCTGCGTCCCATAGGTTTTGGTAGCTCATGTCTTCATTCTCATTTGTTTCTAAGCATCTTTTGATTTCTTCCTTGATATCCTTCCTGACCCACTCATTGTTCAACATTGAATTGTTTAATTTCCAGGTGTTTGATTTGATTTTCCATATTTGTGATTGGTTAGCTTCTATCTTCAGCGCATCGTGGTCTGAAAAGATGGTTGATACAATTTCTATTTTTCCGATTTTATTGAGGTATGTTCTGGGGCCCAGTACACGGTCTATTTTAGAAAAAGTTCCATGTGCACTGGAAAAGAATGTGTATTCTTTCTTTTTGGGGTGTAAAGCCCTATATAGGTATATTAGGCCTCTCTCTTCAATCTCTTCTTTCAGAGTCAGTGTTTCCTTATTGAGTTTTGTTCTTGTCAATCTATCTAGAGGCGATAAGGCTGTATTGAAGTCTCCAACTACTATTGTGCTGTTAGTGATGTTCTCTTTGAAGTCTGTTAGGAGTTGTTTTAAATATTTAGCCGGTCGTTCATTAGGAACATATACGTTTAAGAGTATGATTTCTTCCTGTTGTACATATCCCTTGATAAACAGAAAATGACCTTCGCTGTCCCTTTTGATCTTTTTCATCCTGAAATCTATGTTGTCGGATACCAGGATGGCCACTCCAGCTTTTTTAAGGGGGTTGTTTGCTTGCAGGATTGTTTTCCATCCTTTGACTTTGAGTCTATGTTTACTCTGTTTGTTCAGGTGTGTTTCTTGCAGGCAACAGAATGTTGGGTTTAATTTCCGGATCCATTTTGCCACTCTGTGTCTCTTGATAGGTGCATTTAGGCCATTGACATTGAGAGAGATTATTGTGATTGGGTTTTGTGTCATCTTTCTGTGGGATTTGTTGTTCTTATGGGACTCCTCCTTGTCTTACAGTAGCCCCTTTAGACCTTCTTTCAAGATTCGTTTTGAGTCTATGAAGTTCCTGAGCTGTTGTTTATCCGAGAAATAGTGTATGGTTCCTTCGAGTTTGAGTGAGAGTTTAGCCGGATAAAGTATTCTTGGTGAGCCATTCATTTCGTTGAGTTTTTTCACTATGTCCCACCATTGTCTTCGGGCTCGGAGGGTTTCCTCTGACAGGTCGGCTGTAAATCTGAGGGGTGCTCCTTTGTATGTGATTTCCTTCGTTGACCTTGCTGCTTGCAGAATTGTGTCTCTATCCATGGCATCCGTCATTCTGACTATGATATGCCTTGGAGTGTTTTTATTTGGGTCTCTTTTTGCTGGTACTCTTCAGACTCCTTGTATCTGGATGCCTGCCTTCTCCAGTTCTGGGAATTTTTTAGCAATGATATCTTTGACTGTGTTTTTTTCATTGGGGTTACTTCCCTGTGGTTCTGGTACTCCAGTGATTCTTATGTTGTTCCTCTTGAAGTCATCCCCCAGGGCTCTGATTCGCTCTATAGCCATTTTGAGGTCTTTGGCCATGATTTGTTGTTGTCTATAAGCTTTCTGCAGCTCACCTTCCAGGTCGCTGATTCTGTCTTTGGCTGTAGTCATTCTACTGTTGAGGGCATCTAGTGAGATTTTTAATTCTTTTACCGATTCCTTTATTTGTGTGACTTCCGTTCGTAGGTTTGAATTTTCTGCTCTCATTTCTTCCTGGATTTTCTTGGTAGACCGTTCCAGTGCTTCATTCATCTCCTCCCTTAATTTATTGGATGTCTGTTCCATATTTGCTTGGAGTAGGTCGACTCTCCTCCAGATTTCCTCTTTGAATTGTTTATCTGAGAGGTCGTAGATGTGAGTAGCCCCTGTTGATGTTTCTGGTATCTTTTCTTCTCCCTCTCTTCGTGGAGGGGATTTTCGCTGCTTCTTCATATTGTTACGGAAGTATAGAGTTGGAACTTTGTAGTTATTTATTCCTGTTCCTTCTTGTGGAAAGAAGGGGCTCTGATTGTGCTAAACTTCCCTTATTCACTGACAGCTTTTATAGTGTCAAACTAAGCTAATGGCTATTTTGCGTAAGTGTTTGAGATGGCAAAAGTGAATTTTCAAAGAAATACACAGTACCAATTGAGCTGAGGTAACAAAGAATAATAGCGTTGGCCGATCCGACAGTAGGCCACGGCAACTTTGAGACCACGCCCACTAAGACACAGGCCACGGCCCCAGTGTCTTCCTGTTGGGGGGGGGATGGGAGGGCGTGGCCGAGGGATGGTCTTGGTACCTGATGGACAGGCGCAGTTACAGAGCCTGTTCGGGAGACGGGGTGCGCGGGGAGCGGCTTCAGGAACTTGGGGGACGCAGACGGTGGCGGGTAGCGGGGGACCTAAACATTCATTTAATATTGTAAGAAATTAAAACAATATTGAGGCCACAGATCAGGCTCAGGGAAAGACAGGAAGTAAGGTAAAACCTGGGTAGTGTCTGCTTCTTGAAGGCTATTACTCTGCCAGGGTTGAAATGGTTGTTAGGCCATGCTTAGGTCCCATTGATCTGCAAGTCCTGAAAATAAATTCATGACACCCTGAGTCACAGAATCAAGGAATGAATGTAATGTAATTCTTTCAGATTCAGAAACAGTCATGGATGCGTCTTAACTTAAGCTGAGTTAACCAATGTAAATTGAAGAGTTGAACAGGGGAGGAGGAGGAGATTTAGAAAACTCACCTGAGCTCCTTCATGGTCAGTGGTATCTCCCTGCAAATCCAACCCGGAGAGTAGTCAGACGATCTGAGTTCCAATACATCTGTATGACTTACCCAACTCCCTGTCCCTCTCTGTTCAGGGAACTGTGGATCAGCCCAAGGAAACATCTTGGCTTTTTGCAGAGGTAAGTTACTTTGATTTCCTCCAGGATCCAGGCTTTTGGTTTGGTGTCAAGAGAGGATTATCAATGGAAAAGTTATTATGTACTAGGTCCTAAGAGAACTCTTTTGAGGTAATAAATGAGTAATTAATGGGAGCCATATGCAGAAGGGTTAAATCTGGAAAGCACGGTTTTGTGGTGTTCAAGCTGTTCATATGAGAAATACGCCCTTTCACATCGTTCTATGTATCATTAACATCTCCTTATGCAGCTATAGAGCTAAGTTAACATGTACTTGGGACATCAAGAAGTGATAAGTGGAGTTAAGGACTAGACTTCTGTGCTCTGCACAGGCTCCAATTAACTAGGGGCAACTGGTTTTCATAGCCCTCTGTCAGGAAGTTGGTAGTTCAAGGCTCTTGATTTGGGGTCAAAAGGTCATTCTTCAACTCAATTAAGAGCCCTTTCTCCAAAAACATCAGAACTAAAGTGGCCAACAGAACTGAGCTGAGAATGGAGAATGGGAGTGGAGATGTAGATTGAGGGGGAACAACACTTTGGTGGAGGAGATGGTGTTGGAATATTGTATTTATGGAACGCTATCATTAACAGTACTGTAAACCACAGTGCCAAAAGTCCCTGCTCTTTTTAAAGAGTTCCTTTGTCTCTTACAAGAGTTTTTAGTAAAGTTTCCCACTCTTTTATTTCCACTGTTATATAAGCATTGCATCATCAGCATTGAAGCAGAAGAAATATTATATAAAAAGTAGATTTTTGTAGTTTCCTGAGCTATAAACATTTTGTTTTTTCAGAAAGATTTTTCTAGGTGGCATACCATTACATCCATAGGTGTAAATTTCTGGTATCAAATCCAAATCCAAATGTAGCTGAACAGTTTGGGCCATGTAGCAGCAAAGGATAGGATTAATGTTTTGCTAACTTGCTTGATTGCTTTCTGTAACTTGCTAACTTGCTTGATCAATCTCTGTAAAACAATACCTTGCAGTATGATCTAAGCTACACAAAACAAGGACCTGTTTCAGGAAATGAAACTGCCCAGACGCCTGGTAATGTCCAGGAAAGGCACGGACATATGGCGAAATTTACTCTAGCAAAGCAGAATGTCACTGATGACCCCCCTTGATCCCGAAAAATGAGGATGTTGATCTAAGTGACCTGGGAAAAATGAAGATGTTGATCAAAGTAACCTTGGAAAAATGAGAAAAATGAGAATAATGATGAAAGTAATCTTATTTACTAAGGTGTATAAAAAAGAGCCTGAACTCTGTATATGGGGCTCTCTTTCTCTCTCTCTAACCCTCCTCTGCATAGGAGTGAGAGCTGAGTGAGAGCCCCAGCATGCTGGTCTGAATAAATCTCCTTGCTGTTGCAGAAAGAGTTGTCTTGGCCTGTTCCTCCGTGCCTCCTGTGGGCAGAGATCTCCTCCACCCTAACAGTAGCGATTAACTTTATCTAGATTTATCCAGACATCCATGATGAAACTTAGTTAAATTAAAGAGAGATATTTCTCTTGTTAGATAATGATTTAATTTATTGTGTGTTCACAAAATGTGTGGGCACTCACCACATGTGTTTGGTGAACATGAGCCCCTTCCCACCCCTGCCTGCTGCCCTGGTCAACAGATGCATGAAGGAGAGATCAGGGCTGCCAGTATGCTTGGCGATCAGTCTCCATTGGTTCCAATCTCCGTCTGACCATTTATTCTATTCTCCCTGTGCTCCTATTTCAGTCTCACTGAGCGCCTATTCCTATCTTACACTGCTCCTCATTCCCCTGTCCTACTTTCCTCCCTGGTATCTTCACTCTAGTCTATTCTTTTCTATTCTTCTCTCTCATTCTACTTTTACATTCCTGGCTCTCTCCCACCCCATCACACCACCTTAGTTAAGAGCCCAATCTCCAGGGTTGGGGTTGCAACTCCACATAGGTCAGAGGGCACAATTAACATATGTAAAGCCCTTCCTTCAGGGAAGATTCTTCTAAGACAATGATCTCATTCTGCTAGGAGATCTGTCCAAGGTCAAAAGAGCATCTAGGTGTGTATTTCTCCTTTTCTTAAGTAATATCCATTTAAAAAGTCATCTTAATTAGAATTCTTAATAATCTTTCTAGTCATTTTGTATGGACACAGTAAGAGATATATAGGGCAATTAGTACACAGAGAGAGGTTAAACTTAAACACAGAGGAATTGGAATGCATCAGGAGCCCTGTGTCTAACTCAGTAATCTTAAAATCCCTGCACCAAGAGAGAGAGGAAAAAGGGAAAAGGATGAACCAATGTTAATGTACAATTGAAGACCAATAAAGACAAGTAAAATAAAAACACTGGACTTAATCGGATAATTTCAAAGACATCGTTGTTTCAAAATAAGTGCTTGCATTTAAAATTTGACGGTTTACCCAAAACACCCTATTTTGGAATATATGATATACGGTCACTAGTATGAATTATAGTGTCCAGTGGCAACACATTGCAAGAGGAAAACAGTCAGACTCAAAGATTCCTTCAAAGTTTTGAGCCATGATGATTTTCTGATAGCTTTTTAAAATTCCTAATCCAAGCTTTTTAAAATCCTAATTCCAAATTTCTCTGAAAATGTGCAATTATTAAAGGATTTTTAAAAATTAAATTAGAAAACTGAATGGCCAAATTCAGTTCAACACGAAGACACACAGACAAACACAAAATTAGTGCTGAATTCTTCAAATGAGAGTTGGCCCTTCTTAAAACCAATGCAGAAACTGATACCAGCATGAAAAAAAATCAACCATTTCCTCATCTTCTAGGAAAATAATCACCAGGCATTACTTGTCTCAATACCTTTAGTAGTCTAAAGATCTAGTACCTGTGAACATTTAATGACATTTCCAGAAAGATATACTGGACAAAGGAATAGATGTGGGACATAATTGTCCTCCCTACACCTTTAGGACTGGACAGGCCATTCAGGACTGAATACACAAACATCCACCAAATCAAGCTCTCATGGCCCCCTGCTGGCATCAAATGGTCACAACAAATTATCTCAAAAAGTTGGGAACTGCTTTGTTCTTTCTCCTGCCCTCTAACTCAGTACCAAGTGCCTAGATTCTTATTAAATTCATCCAAAGTCATTTGTTTCCCCCAGATTCTATCAGAATTATCATCTGCACCTCAGGAGGCACAAAGCATCACTTGAGTCAGTTTGATTTTCCATTGATTGTCTCCTCACAGGTTAAGTTTTCCCAGGAAACCCTCATCTCGCACTGAGGAAATGTAAGATGTTGCAATATTTGTAGGAATATTGAACCCAATAATAGGATGAGATGAAGATCCTTTGACTTCCAAAAATACAAAAAGAAAATAGACCCATGAAAGATATGGAAAATAGCCTGAAGAACGCAATATATTCTCACATACAGAGGGAATTTCTATGTTAAGGTCTTCAAGGGAAGGGGACGGGGCTCTGGGTTAGAAATAGGGGATGATTTCTAGGGACCTCTTCTGAGACCATGTCTTAGGTGACAAGGGACACCTGGTTTTCATCACTGTGCCTCCTACTTAGCACATTAAAGCAATTTCTCCTTAAAGCTATCAGGGTGAAAATTTTCATGATCCCCAGAAATACTATGGACCAGGAGTGGACTTTTTTAGAAAAAGAAGAGTTTGGGAGACAGACTAGTCATGATCCTTGTCAGTATGAAATGAAGATTCAAATGAAGTGTATGCCAACCATTGACTAATAAACTATTGGACCATTGAGAAGAACTTCAGTCATAAGAAGCAATATTATATATTCATAGCTAGGATAGACATATTGCTGTAGCTTCCAGGATGAATGGAACTGAAAATATTGTGATAACAAAGAAAAACGAGATGCATAGAAAGATAAGGTTTATGGCGCCATTCATGTGAAATGACAAGAACAGACAATTCCATGGACACAGAATATAATTTTTTTTTTGTGGTAAGACACTGACGAGTAGAAAATAGAAAGGGACTGTTGAAATAAAAGGGTGTTCCCTTGGGGGGTATATATGTGATGGATTAATTGTGTTATTGGATGCACAAATGTGGTTTAAAAAATTAAAACTATGGAATATGATTTTTATTAAAAATGCTCTCAAACATAAGTGTAAATATGTCTTTTTAAGAATGTATGTATTCATATAAATTTTTACACTCAAATTTATGAATGTAAAAATGATTTCAAATAGTACATAAAATTAACGTTGTGTATACCTACATAGTTCTAATTTTTTTCTGAAATCCAGAGAAAACTAGAAACAAACATGATAAACAGCTAATGTGAGAAATTAAAGTTGGTGAATGGGAAAGGGTGTGTGAGGTACTGTTTCCTTTAAAATGTATTAGAGTGTAACAATTTGAATTTAAAATAACTTTTAAAAGACAATAAAAATCTGAGTTCATAAAGGGGAGGAGCGTGAGGAAACAGTGGTTTTTGTCTCACTTCTGTATGAGCATGAACCACTGTGGATATCCATTACACTTCCCACAACTCGACCAGAGCCACAGTGATAATCAGCCTCGTCCTCAGGCTTGAGCCCAGAGATGGTCAGGGTCGCTGTGTTGCCAGACTTGGAGCCAGAGAAGCGCTCAGGGATCCCTGATGGCCGATGTTCTACAGCATAAATTAGCATTTTGGGGACTCTGCCCTCATGCTGCTGGTACCAGGAGACAGCATCATATCTCCCAATGTCATTGCTGGTCCCAGTACAGGAGATGGTGACTTGTCTGCCCTGGAGTTCCAGACACTGAGGGAGGCTGAGTCAGAGCAGACTGGGCCAGAGTTCCTAGAGAAAAATAAAGCCACTCTGGTGAGCTGAAGCTGGGCCCAGGTGAACCTGAGGAAAGGAGAAAAGGTGAGCCCAGATGTTCCCAAGGTCCCTTCCCTGAGCCTCACCTGGGCCCTGACTGAGGAGGCTGAGCAGGAGAAGAGCCCAGGTCATGATGGAGATGCCCAGAGTGCTGCCTGCTGACACCCCAACCCTGGGCCTGGCTCTCTGCCAGCTCTTATCCCTGCCCTGCCCCAGGGAAGGGAGGGGCCTGCATGCAAAGCTGCTTCCTGCACCTGCCTCTGCTCACCCCTCTCTGGCCTGGCCTTGGACTCCAGATGTCTCAGGATTTCTTGACAGCAGAGATATCAAACAAATTTTTCTGACATTACTTTTCTCAAAATGAATATTTATCTATACCTGATTTACAGAGAACAATAAATATGCAGAAATCCTTCGTGTTTATGACCTTTTGTGTCTCTGGGACTTTGCTGGACCATGACAATCTCTCTTTGAACACACTAGCCCGGGGCACCCACAGAGCTACTCTCTAGTGGGAGTTCACATTCCATGTTATTCTCTAACATTAGGAAATTTCGCTATCTCTTCAAAAACATGCTTATGGTGATCTCTTTTGGAACTCTAAAGTACACATTTTTCACTGACCCCTGCCACACTTGTTTGTGCTAAAATATCTGCTGTATGGAATTCTTCAGGCAGCTTGATCAGGGGAACACCCACCTGCCCACCACGGGATGCTCCAAATCGAGGGAGTCCGAACAATAAACATCAGTAAGCAACAATACAAGGAGTGATACTCCCAGTTCTGTCTCCCAATGTTGCCTTTGCATTCTCGAACTTGTCAATTTAAATTTCCTCTCTCTAACTCTCATTCAACAAGGGTCAATAGAGTAAATTATGTACTCTATTATAGCATTAAAAAGATAGTAGTGAGATAAAAAGAGAGAGAAATACAATCTCAGTGAGGTATTCCATATAAATTTGCATAATCCAATATTTTATTATCTTTTAACTTTATGGTTGTTATAATAGTATATAAAATTTATAATACACATAATACTAATTGTTATATGATGAGTATACTTTATAATATTCAATGCTATTTGTAATATATAAAAACTATCTATTATAATACTAAATTTTATAATACTAATGTGGTTTATATATAATATATGTAATACTATATATTATTGTAGCATATATTATAATACTAATATTTTTTCAACATTCTTGAACTTCCTTTAAGTCAGTGAACCAATGAATTCATATATATGTGATACATACATTTCTCTACATAAATGATACCTGAATATAATTCCAGCTCTCCAGCCTGTATTATGGAGACCAACCTAAAATTACATCTCATCGTTATTCCTTCAAGGAGCTTAGAAAGCATCTCAGCAGTAGCACACCAGCTTGGATGGTAGTGTAAAGTAAAAATCAACCAATCTCCTGACACTACTAACAATCTCAACTAACAAAAATTGCACAGAAGGCCTAACTGTGACAACAACTTAGTAAACCGTCAGACAAGGACATAATGTACCAATGGTGATATACATTTTTCACAAATTTTCTTATACAGAAATATTTTTTGATCTTTCCATTCTTTGTTTCATAGTAAAAAGCAACATAAAATAAATTATTGTGTAGCTGCTAATGGGGCAGTGTTGAAGGCCGGTTGGGAAAAGAGAATCAATTGTAGAGGGAAGGTGACAATGGTGGTAGGACTGGTGTTGGAATATCGGCTGCCTGTAACAAATCATCATGACCAATTTTGTTAACCACAATAATTAAATAAAGTGGGTGGCAGAGGAATAGGGAATGGACAGAGGAATCGAACCCGTGTTGGCCACATGCCAAGCAAACACCCTACCCTCTGTTCGTTCTCTTCAGATCACATAAATCATTTTCCCTTTACTAAATTCTGCTGTACTCTTCTTAAATTTTTATGTCATTTTAGGAATATAAAAATTAAAATGGAAATAAATTACTTGATTCACCAGTTAGGGACAGGGTAGGAATCCTGTGGAAGGAGAGGGATGTTCTATTAAAAGGAGAACAGAGTTTCCTAAGGTGATGGAACTGCTTGTCTCTTGATTGCTATGGTGTGAGTCTAATCTTGGGGTAGAATCACAAAGAAATTAACATACTCATAAAGCTCACATACACTCACATCGATACAGTAATGAGCTGGAGTACACCTCAGGAAATGTGATTATATAAAGTATATGTGAATGTATTTCCCGTCATTCTTTTTTGGGGTGGTGCACCCCCAACAATGCTCAGGAATTGCTCCTGACTCTGTTCAAGGGTAACTACTCATGAAGCTTGGGGACTAAACAAGGTGTGTGGGAGTGAATCAGGGTCAGATATGTTCAACACAAGTGCCATACCTACTGTATTATCACCCCCAAGCGGTAAATCTTTAAAAAACACTTTAACAAACAGGAAACATATCACAAGGAAGCACTTTAAAAAATGCACAAAATTTTCTCACTAAGGAAACAAAAATTTAAAATACAATAAATATTAAGATGGACACATAGTATGTCAGAATGACCTCCCATCTATTCTTCCTCCCATCTTTATTTTTTTATTTATTTATTGAGTATTGTGATTTACAATACAGCCAATGCTAGTTTCCTGCATACATTGTTCACCACCACGCCCATCAGCAGAATGCCAGCTTCTCTCCACCAATGTCCCAAAGCACCTTCCATCCAACTCCACAACCTGGACAGTAAACTAAGCTCAGTGCTTAGTCAACTCTCCAGTTCTGTTGCCTTTGACTATTTGTTGCTCCATTACTGTGCATTTTTATATCCCATGTATGAGAGTAATCATTCTGTACCTGCCCCTTTCTGACTGACTTCACTCAGCATGATACCATCTATGTAGCAGAAAATTGCATGGTTTCATCCTTTCTTACAGCTACCTAGAATCCCATTGTGTATGTGTGTAAATACAACAAATTGTTTTTCAAAGTATATTTTTATTTCAAAATAAAATGTGTGTGATCCAAATAGAGGTTTGATGTTTGTCCCGGTCGATCTCCCAAATCTCTATCCTACAATGTAAGCATGTCTAGCTTATGTTGTAGGAAATATACATTGTAGGATCTCACTGTACCCCCATTAGAAAGACGAGAAATACCTGTTATCTTGGGCAAAGGCACTGTAAGCATTTGGACGGGACTACTCTTTACTGGGTTAGAGAGTATGGATGTTGGGTAACATTCATCAGAGAAATAGAGAAAATGAGAAACTACACCAGCAACATGACACTGGCCATAACCATGCTACCAGACCCTGTGCCAGGCTGTTTCACTCAGGGAGTCCCAGAAGGTGTGGGTGAGAGCACTCCCTGCCCCAAGGGACCCAGCCCCAGAAGCTGAAAACCTCCAGCATGCAACTGTCCCCCCTACTCATGGTTGCTCTCCACATCCTTGGGCCGAACCTCCCCCCAAAATAAAACTTTTTCTGGAATGCACAGCCATGACAAACACTGCCCATACTCCAAGAGTACCACATCATATTCAATGGGATTCAAAATAGAAGGCAACCAACCTTAGAGGGAAATATTATATTATTTTGGTTCTGCTTTGGGGCAGAAATTGAGGTTCAGGATAGAAACACTTGAAATACGGTGGTGGGAGGTGTAATGGTGGTGGGATTGGTGTTTGAATATTAAATGTCATGAAATATTGTGACCGACTTTATAAGTTAAAAAATAGAAATTGGGTGGTGTAGATTAATTCCCATGCTGACTAGAAGTAGACATCAGGTGTGACTTGATGAGCACCCAGTGGGGCTGGAGGGACACAGGACTGTGTCATGCAGGGCCTTATTGCAGGCATTCAGTCGTAGCCTTCAGGTAAGTCACCCAGGGGTCCATGGCCATCAATAGGAAACAACACTGTAGCCTGAAATTGACCTACATTATGAACAATATCTGCTTCTCATGCAAGAGGCCAGATGAGAGCACTAAAAGAAGACTCACTGGTCTCAGGGACCAGGGTAGAGGGAGTAGCTCAGCTTGAATCTTAGTGATCAAGAGGGCAGACAGTGAGTTTTTGTTCTCACTTCTCCTTTGTTTTTGTCACTGTGGATAAACACTACCACTTACACCACAGTAGTACTCAGCCTCATCCACAGGTTGGACATTTGAGATGGTTAAGTAGCGGTCAGCCCCTGAGCTGGAGCCTGAGAAGCGATCAGGAACATTGTCCCCTTTGCTGAAGGTTCCATCACTTTTAACATACATCAGGAAAGTTGGGGCCTTGCCTTGAATCTGTTGATACCACTCAATACGGTAGCTGCTGTGCTCCTGGCTTAAGGTGCAGGTGAGCCTGGTTGAGGCTCCGGGTGAGGCAGAGGCAGAAGGGGTCTGAGTCACCGTGGCTGGAGCACAGAATCCTGGAATAGAAAATAAACAATAATGCTGATTTCACCGAGACAGGTCAAATACTCCCCAGGACTGTGCCTGGAGGGAAAAACAGGAGAAGGAACCCCTTAATTTTGGGATGTCCTAACCTTGGGAGAAAATGAAGGGCAGGAGGTAGTAGTGAACCCAGGCCATGGTGAGAGGTTTCCGAGAGCGCTCTCCTAAAACTGTCCAGATGCACTGGTGTCTCCTCGGCTCTCTGTATCCTCTCTTCATGCAGTCACAAAGGGTGGAGCCTTGAATGCAAATCTGTTTTCCATTCATCATTAACCTCAAGCTGACACTTCTGTGAGGTTCCAAATAAAGCGTCAGCTCTGAGCTTCCATTTGGGAGTTCATTCTACTATAAAGTATTTTTAGAAAAAGCTTCAGACACCTGTTTTTTCCCTTAAATGCAGCCCAAAGAACTTCAATGTACTCATAATCAGACAGCACTCCTATGCACCCTAGTGGTTCCAGGATGAATGCCATTCTTTTTCTATGGTGGTGGTTGAACAGGACAGCATCTCTTGAACCTTAATAGGGAGAGAGAGGGTCACCAAGTGATGGCTTTCATATACAGGATACATAGAAATGTAGTGATGGTATAATGAATGTCCAAAGACAGTGGAAATAGAGAACTTTAAAACTAGTGTTCAGTAGAAGACATGCCCCTTGAGAAGACTGGGGACAGGACAAGGAGTGGGCAATGTCTATTGGAGAGGGAGCTGTCACCTAGGCCAGATTGTGGCACTTACAGTTCCTCACAGTCCAGTTCAAGCTAGAGGAAGGGGTCATATCTCCAGTCATGTCCTTGGCACCTCCTCACTGTGATTTACCCACATAAGGGATAGAGGTGTTGAGGACCAAGACTGGCTTGTACTTTGATACAGGCCTGACAGCTGTCACCATGAGGCTGAGTACCTGTACTTGGGAAGGGATCCTGGATGTGAAGCAAAGTAGGAGTGATTGTGGTTTTGCCATGCAGAGGGAACCTTGGTGCAGTACCCAGTGATCGCCTTTGAGGTTCTCTGGCTCAGGGGAGACATGGATTTTGGACTACAGCTCCAGGGCTTTCTTCTCTGGGAAGGCAACTGTGAAGTTGGTGTTTTCTGCCTTGGGATGGGAAAGAAGCAGTGGAGCAAGTGGGGAAGCGTCCCTGGCCTGCAGTGACATTGGTGATATTCTGCTGTGAAGTTCTCCCAGAATTCTGTGGAAGCCCCAGGAGAGTATGGATTAACAGGGATCACCTCTTATAGGGTCACTGGGGGACTTGGGCATCGCACATGGAATGTGGCCCCCATTTCTGCTGTGGCAGGAAGCCCCAGCTGGAGCTGCAGGGACTGTAGTTGTCTTTGCATGTGGGGCAGGAGTTCAGAGACAGCTGGGACCTCCTGCTCCATCTCTTCTCTGAGCTGCTGGGCATATAGGTCCACTGCAAAGGTCCAACTTTGGGGATAAAGGGAGAGGGTCACATTTATGTGGAGGGAAGCCTTCAACCAAGCAGAGGAGGTGGTGCTGAAAGATGGTAACGTGTTGTGTATGAAACCCTATCAGCAACAGTACTGGAAACCACATACAAAAGTGCATGTCTGAAAAAGTGTCTCTTGAAAAACAGGGTGGATGGGGGCATGGTGGAAGGAAGTGGATGCTGGTAAGTGATCCGTGTGGAAACATTGTATGCCTGAAACCCAATGATGAATAACTTTGTAATTTCATAGTCAGTAAATAAAAAATTAAATAAATTATACTATGTACATATACTTGCAATGTTTTGACATAATTGTATGGATTATTTTTAATTTCCCTTCTTATAACTCAGCGGTTTTAAACTAGTAACACCTATGAACCAGTGAAAATAAAACAAGTAATTTCAGATTCGTAAAATCCACTTCTTTGGGAGTTACTATTTTGATGACAAAGTTTCTTGATGTTGCTCTGAGTTTATTTTGTGTGGCACTGTTTGCACCTCCTGAAGTGTGCAGTGTCTCCCTCCTCAGGTTGGGGAAGTTCTCTGTTGTATCACTTTCACCAGCCATTCTTCACATGTCTGTTATTTCTAAAGTTGGGCACTATTCCTCTTGCCATTTTCAACTAAATGCCTTACATTTTCTCTTTTTTAATCTTCATTTCGTTTCCATTTTTATGGTGATGGCTTATGTTTTATCTTCAAGTTCATTGATTGGGTTTTCAGCTTTCTTTATTCTGCTTCTATAGCTTGCTATTGTAATGTACTTACTCCTTTAATTTCACATGAATATATTCATAGTTTCATCAATTTTCTCACACATAATGAATTTAAAATGTTCTGTTATACCTTTATTGCAAACCACAACAGCTAATTAGAGAGAGAGAACAGAAGGGAATGCCCTGCCACAGTGGCAGGGTGGGGTGGGGGGGAGATGGGATTGGGGAGGGTGGGAGGGACGCTGGGTTTACGGGTGGTGGAGAATGGGCACTGGTGAAGAGAATGGGATGGGATGGGTTCCCGAACTTTGTATGAGGGAAGTATAAGCACAAAAGTGTATAAATCTGTAACTGTACCCTCACGGTGATTCTCTAATTAAAAATAAATAAATTTAAAAATTAAAAAAAATTAAAAAAAATAAAATGTTCTGTTATAACCAACAACAACCCATGACCACATATAACAATTTTCACATAAAACACATTTTTATACTTATTAATTTTAAAATTGAAACTTTGTTTTCTATTCAATTTTAACTCTAGAATTGTATTAATAGTTGTGGCTTTTGTCTACATTCAAAGAAATTCAAAATTTTTAAAGATATCTGAGAAAGAGAGTCATGACCACAAACTGCCCCCTGGTGGCATTTAGTCTCATTAAGGGTCACGACCAGTGTCAGAAATAAATCTCAAGGAAGAGAGCAACAAAATGCTGGAGAGATGCCTCCAGATCCTGGGCCAGGCTGTCTTCACAGGGTATCTCAGAGAGGGGCGGTGAGTTTCCCACCCCACCACAACAGAGTCCCGGCAGCGAAAACTCCAGAACTCAATCACCGCCATGCTCACGGATGCTCTCCACAGACTTGGATGAGTGATTCTGCTGGATAATTGTATTCAAAATATTAGAATTCATAGAGTGAACTCGGCCATGCGACCTCTAATACTCTACACCACTGATGTAGTGATGACCTCTCATACTCTACAACACACAATATTTGATGAGCTTAGACAGCAACCAATATCATGTGTGTATATATTCAGCAACCAATATCATGTGTGTATATATACATGATATTGGTTGCTGTATATATATGTCTATACATATGTCTCTCTGTATATGTATATGAATGCACATAACGAGCTCAAACATTTTAAAAACATGTTAGTAATCTCTTATACACAGGCTTAATGTTTCCAGGATGAAATTCAATAATCTTCATACACCTTCCTCTAAGGAAACTTTATTGGACCATTTTTAGCAGATTATTCAAAACAAGAAATACAAAATTAATTATTTCTGTTCTGTTCTGGGTGCACAGTTTGGATTTTTGGGTGGAAACATTTAAATTATAGTAGTGTAAAGATGCATAGTGGTGGGATTGGTGTAACAATGTTAAATGTAATGAGTTACTATAACAATTTTCACTTGTATCACTTGTCATCCTGTTTTGCATCGATTTGGTCGAGAGGGCACCAGTAATGTCTCCATTCGTCCTTGTCACGTGCTAGTGTAGCCCAATATAGTGTCTGCTCGCTCCAGGAACATGAAGAGCCTCAAACTGTTCATTTATCATCTTGACAAAGAAGTCTGCCCATCTGTACGTAGGCGGCCACACGTTCTCTTGTAACTCTAACAACTTTATAAAAATAAAATTAAATACAGATTGTTAAAAACAAAAAAACTATGTGAGTTCAATGTTGCTTTTAAAATTTATCAGTTTCTAATTAGTTCAACTGAAAATCATTTATTAAAAATAGCCTCTGAGTTTAGAAGAGAAGGACCAAAGAAAACTTTCAGCAGTTTTTGTCTCACTTCCCTGTGTACAGCAGCCTCTGCTCACCCCTCTTTGGCCTGGCCTTGGAGTCCAGATGCATCTGCTTTCCTTTTAAAAATCATTATTATTAGTTTTTATTTTTCTTCTCTTTCTAATCTTATTTTGGCATTCATGGGGGCATGGAGGACACTCCCACTGATACTCTGCTAATGGGCTGACAGTTCAATGCCCAGGTTGAGTCGTGCTGTGGACCAAGTACACTGTTTCGTGCTGTGGACCACTGGGGTCCCCATGGTGGTGCTCTGGGACACCAAAGCCAAATCCAGGAGACTGATCTGGTGCCAGAGATTGAACTAGCAGTAGACTACCTCTGTCACCTCTGTATTACTGCAGAGCATAACTATCAAACAAATTAATTCTCCTTATTATAAATTTTTCTCATGCTAAAATTTTTCTGTTTTGCTTTTTGGGTCACACCCGGCGATGCACAGGGACAGGGTTATTCCTGGCTCTGCACTCAGGAATCACTCCTGGCAGTGCTCAGGGCACCATATAGGATGCTGGGAATTGAACCCAGGTCGGCCGCATGCAAGGCAAATGCCCTACCTGCTGTGCTATTACTCCAGCCCACATACTAACATTTTGATTTCTGGTTTGAAGAGGAAGATAAATGTGCGGACATCTCGTACATTCATGCCCTGCCAAATCCTCTGGGTCTCTGCTTTTAAAGCAACTGCCTCAGTGATCACTCAGTTCAGTGTTGCTCCAGGAAATGCCCTCTCGTGGGTGCTCATATTTCACGTTCTCTCAGACATTGGCAAAGTTAAGTTACCCTTTGGTGTAAACACCTGCTCTTGGTGGTTGGTTGCCTGTGGTGGGGGTCTCAGGTGCATACTTGTCACTACCCCAACCACACTTGTTTGTGCTGAAGCATCTGTTGTCCTGAGTCTCAAAGGCATCTGATTGCCACTCCCAGGTTACCCATCCCCCACACCCACACACCAGGGAGAGTCCTTTCAGCAAACAAGGGCACCTGCCAGCAACAACAGGTTTTTGCCTCTGTATCTCTTCATATCTTCTTTATATTATCTAACTTGCAACTTTATTTTATCCTACTATATTTATCCAGAGTAAAGACTGAATTGTGTATCCCACAGTAGGTGTTATGTGGAGGTAGTAATCAGAGAGACAGAGAAACCAAGGTTTGATCTTCTGCATTTCAATCTATACAGTATGGTATTTGTGAATAGTCATTTTATCAAAGAACCTTATTCCAATTTGTCTTTTATTTTTTACTAGGTCGCAGGCAATTTTTTTCAACCTTCCTCGGTGGTTTTCTTCTAGATCACTACATTCATAGATACGTGATCAAATTCCAATGTGTAAATACTACATGCTTTTAAGTAGTCTTTCTGTAACTATGGATACTAAACATAAAGAACCAACATAATACTACATCCTTCTCTTGATTTTATTTAAAATCTTCTAAAAAGAATGTTACATTCTCATCTTTTTCTTAACTTATGAGTAAAGATTGGGTTTCTTGTTTGTTAGCAGGCCATGAACTACAATTCTTATTTTCTCAACCCTACCAGTATGCCAAAATACCTGCTCCATCTTTAAGTCTCTTAGTCATTAACTTTGCTCATTTATATAAAATTTGCCTGTGCCACCTGTCAGCTAGAAATGCCTTTTAGATAAAAGTGCCACAAAAATGGATCACTCAATTCAATGCATGAAACTGCTTTCTGGAATCTTTCTTAGTCTCTCCAAATGATGGCTACTTTGGGAGTTCTACTTTACCTTCAAGCAGCTTTTTCAAATTTGCCGAGCTTTTTTGGTTATTAACATCTAAGTAGAAACCTAATGAACTATTTAATGAGCTATCTTTAACCCAGCCCTCAACCCAAGCTCCAAGACCCATGAGAGCCATTCAGAGCTTGGAATGCCTGCCTTGCCAGTTCAATCCCCGGTACCTCCACAGGTGTTGAGTATGAATCCAGGAAGCTTTGTTGTTTCAGATTGGCAGCTCTGCTGTGTGGATTCCCAACTCCGCAAGCAACTCCCAGCCGTAGCATAGCCAAACATGTGTGTGTATCAACTCCATATTTAATGAAGTACAGCCCAATTGAACACTATAAAATATGTGGTACCAGGCAAGGGAGGGCAGCCCTGAGGAGCACTTGCTGCTTAGTGGGAAAGCTCTGCCACCTGATGTGCAGCTCCAGTGAGCATCATAACTCACTGGAAAAGCATCACAGTCAGTGTTTCTATACCCACTCGCTCCCTCCCATCATTGTACAAACACCTCTGCAACATTGGATAATGGAGAGGAAGGGAAAATACACTTGACAGCATTTGAGAAAAAGAAGACTATAATGTCAAGTTAAAAGTATCAGTGAGTTCAGAATATCATTTGTCCCCCCCCCCCATACACACACACCCTTTAATTCAGGTATAAACTCTGAGAACTTACAAAGAACAACTCTTCGAATCCCTAAAAATGTGTGTCCACAGAAGGCAAACAGGAGAAGCAGCTACATTGAACTAACAGAAAACAACAGTGATTTTCCAGTTTTCCCTTCTGTTGTTACTGCACTCAAGGAAAGACAGCAGATTTGGGACAGTGCAGCCTTACTTCTCTTGTAGACAAACTTAGTGAGAGGCAGTTCTTGAGACTTTTGAGTTTATTTCCTGTAAACCACAGTAATGATGGTACCAGAATACAGGTCCTCACTGCCCCCTGGAGTCACATAATGGCATAACCAAAATTCATAAAGCAGCAGAATTAAGCTAATTTCTACCACTCTTTTTACATTCTAGCATCCTCCGAACTTCTCGTCTTTTTTCTTTTAAGTCCTAACTCTTTGTCTTTGGGTTTTCTATTTTGTTTTGTTTTGTTTGGGTTCACACATGGCGGTGCTCAGTATTGTTTTTTAACCTTCATTCACATTTTAAAAATTAAAAAAAAATTTAATTGACTCACAATGAGATACATACTTATAAAGTTGTTCATGATTGTGTTTCAGTGAACATTTATAATGTTCAACGACTGTTGGTTCATCATTGTACATTTCCCACCACCAATGTCTACTCTTCCTCCTTCTCTTCCACCTTCTCCTTCTCTCGTTCTCCTCCTCTTCTCATTCTGGTCCTCAGGAGTTATTTCTGGGTGTGAAATCAAGAATCATTCCTGGTGCAGTTAGATCACTTTTTGGGGCCCTTTCTTGATTCTTGATGAATACTTTTCTTACTATAAAACTGTCTTTTGACAGTTTTTGTAGTATGTCATATGTTCTGGTAATTTGTATCTTCATTATTACTTTCAGGAATCTTCCTCCTGCCAGATCCCATCCCACAGGTTCTTGTTTTGAAGCTATTCTTTTTCTTTTTCCAGGAGGAATGTTTATCGAGATATCATTTTTGCAAAGTTGCTCATAATAGAGTTATTTCAGATATATAATGTTACAACACCAATCCTACCACTAATGGCCCTCTCTCCACTAATATCCCCAGGTTCCATCCCATCCACTTGGCGGGTATATAACAAATATATTTCAGATCAATTGGTCCAATAAAACTAAGAAACGGTGGGTAGATGTATCAGAAATGAAACAAATAAAAGTTAATTTCTGATGATGAGTTGCTATATGTTTTGAACCTTTCTTAATCCAGTAGAGGACAATCAGATGGACTGATAATCAGTGCTATACTCCATTCCACATGATGGGGAGTTTATCCTGCCCTTTTAGGATTTTTTTAATGAATTTCTACAAAACTTGTTTCAAGGCTACTAATTCCCTAAGCTGTAGCCTTTTCATGCAGTTCTGCATAATTCCTTCAAATCTGAATGATAATCTAGCTAGATAGAGCATTCTTGATGAGGTGTTTTTTTCATTGAGTTTTTGCACTATATCCTTCAATATTCAAATTTGACTCACAAAGTCTCATTTGTGGATCTGCTGTACATTTAATGAACTTTACTTTGAATAATAGATTCTTTTTTGAACTTGCTGCATTCAGTGTTCTCCCTATATATTTTGATTTTGCGATTGGGTACAATATGTCTTGGAGTTTTCCTAATTGGGCCAATTTTCACTGGGTCACCAGGGGTCTTTGAATCTTGGTGCCTGTAATCATCAACTCTGAGAAATTCATATCAATTTCTTTAACTTGTGTTTCCTTACCACATTTCCTTTCCTGCTCTTTAGAGACATCAGTGATTTTTATTTTGTTCCTTTTGAACTTATCCCATGCCGAGAGTATCCCGCCCCCACGGCACAGCCTGACAGGCTATCTGTGATGAATTCGATATGCCAAAATCAATAACAATTCTCACAATGAAGACATTACTGGTGCTTGCTTGAGCAAATCGATGAACAATGGGACGACAATGCTACAGTGCTACAGTGCAGAAGTTATCCCATAGTTCTCTGGTAGGCTGTTCATTTCTTTCCAGGGTATTTCCCACCTTCTGCTGCTTTCTAGTGGTTTGACACTTCTCATCTTGGACCTCCTCAATCTTCTGTTCAGCTTCTGTTATTCTGATGCTCAGATCTTCTATCGACATTTTTTTATATCATCTACAATGTTCTTCATTTCAGTGATTTCCGACTAACAGTTTTCTCATTTTGACTCTCATACTTTCTTGTGCATTGCTGATTACGTGTGTTATTGTTTCTTTAAACTCTTTGGACATCCTCATCATAACGTCACTAAAGACACTGTCTGAGGGTTTACTGGTGTTGTTTATGAGTACGGTGATATTGATTTTTGTTCATTGAGCTTGATGGGTTTCTATGTGTTTTCCCCGGAGTGGTATTGCTGGGTCAAATGGAAGCTCAATTTCTAATTTTTTGAGAATCATCCATATTGTTTTCCAAAAGCGCTGAACCAGTCAGTATTTCCATCAGTAGTGAAGGAGAGTCCTTTTCTCCCCTCATCAGTGCCAACACTGGTTGCTTTTGGTTTTTGGATGTGGGCCAGTCTCTGTGGTGTGAGATGATATCTCATTGTTCTTTTGATCTGCATTTAGGAGTAGAAGTTCTTTTTGTTATTCAGATGACCTATTATTATGTGATGATCATCTGTATCCCTTCCTCATAGATTTTCTTATTTTGAAATCTATTTTGATATAAGTATGGTCATTCCAACTCTTTTGACTTGTTTAATTTGGTCTTGGGCCAGCAACGCTTAGGACTTTCTTCTGGCTGAGAGTTTATAGAATCAGTTGTTACTATTATAGATGTCCAGGCATCTTCAAATTATCTCATTAAGCTAAGGGGACTTTGCACTGCGTCCTCATTGTGTCTGTCTGCTGTGCTCTGGGGCTATGAATGCAGTTCTGATTTTGTAGTTCCTAGTTTTTAAAATTATAGTGAGAAAAAGTTTTAGTGAGAGTGAATTTAGCAATTCGCCAGGGATTTGGGAGAAGAATGGGGTGGAATGAAATGAGGAGCAGGAGTGTCCGTGCAAGTTAACAGATAGGAGCTTCTGTGCATCCTTGAGGAATTCCAACAGGGTGAAAAAATTCGGGGCTGGTTCATGAGGCCAGTCTGCATGTGCTTACCCACTGTTTTAGGTGCCCTTCTACCACGAGGTCCCTGGGCCCACCCAACAGTGTCAACAGTGTTCCTCCTTATCCTAAAACTTGGTCTGGACACAGAACCTGTCACAGGAAGAGGAGCAATGAAGGCAAAGAAAGTCATAATTTTATTTTTTTCAATTTATTTATATTTTTATCTAGTTTTCCACAATAATTTATTACATTCAATATTCCAATATCAACCCCACCACAATTGTACCTTCCACTCACCATATTTTGAATTATTCTACCCAGTGCCCCAAGAGCCTGCCCCAAAGCAGGACCTAAATAATTTACTTTGTATTCTTTGTTATAAAGAATCCACTGAAATTCATGCCAAAATATTTCCTTACAAGAAAGTATGTAAAGATTGTTGTATCACCCAGGAGCTTTTAAGCCCTTTATAGAGTATGAGATGTTGTTTGACTGCATCTGCAGACGTGATCCAGGTATTCTAAGATTTTAAATAGGGTCATATGCTTAGAATTGAATTTTAACTGGTGGTGACTTTGGGGCCTGGGGGCATCTCTGGCATGCTTCTCTCTTTCTCTCCCAAGGTTTATTAGTGAGTGACTGGTTCATGGTTGTTAATGAGCTTATATGGCCCCAGAGGCAGTTAGTAGGTGTGACTGCCAGGCTATGGGAGCACAAAGAGATGGAGGAAGTAGCCCATTCCACACTCCATGTGAGCCTGGAAATTTCAGTGACCACATTTTTCAGCAGATTCACTCATGGCTGAGTCTCATCTGAGCCTGTCGAGATCGGCCATGAGCATGGTATCAATTAAGTTCTGGAAGGTTTTTAGCTACTGGGCTGCTTGGGCGAGTGGTGGGACTCACCCACCCGCTTCTATGTTCCCCTGGATGAAACAGTCTGGCGTGGGTTCGGAGGCATCTCTGTAGTTTGTCTCTCTCTTTCTCACCGAGGTTTATATAAGTCATAATTTTCTTATTCAGAAAGTGAAAAGTGCTGGAGAGGAAGGCAGTTGGGATAGAGAAGATGACAAAGATAGTTGGAAATGATCAATCTGGATAAGAACTGTGTGCTGAAAAGTAGGTAAAGCAACGAGCATGATAACATTTCAGTATCTGTACTACAAACCACAGAGTAACACACTCACACACACACACACACACAGAAAGATTGGGAGAGAAGTAATGTGCACTGGAGGAGGAGTGTGTTTTGGAATATTGTAGGACTTAAACCTGACAATGAACAGCTTTGTAACTGTAAATATCATGGTGATTCTATTTAAATAAGTAAGTAAATAAACCAAAGCAAAGAACAATAAGAAGATTTTGGAGAAAAATAGGCTTAGGTATTGAATTCTAAAATTAAAAAAACAAATTATTATGTTTTGAATGACTTTCAAACTCCACTTGCATGCGTTCTAACATTAAATGAGGTAGGGTTGTTAGTCAGAAAATGTGTAACTAATAGCAGCATCTTCAGTAGGCTTCCTTGAAGCTCACACTTAGGACATATCTCCAGATTCGAGAAAAGATTTTGCAATTTTCAGGCATAGAGAAGAAATTACAGATTATGATGGGTCCAGCAGACAAGACACAATCTAGCTGGTACTATGCTACAAGATACTTATTATATTTTTTTAACATGACTGTTCTTGAGTCTGAGAGATAAGACATTGGGCAGAGTATTTGCTTTGCATTTGGCCAACCTGGGTTGGTTCCCTGGTATTCCATATGGTTCCCCAAGCACCGCTAGGAATAATTCCTGAGTGCAGAGCCAAGAATCACCCCTGATCTTCAATGGATGTGGCTCCAAACAATTAATAAATGACAATTAACAAATTGTCAAGCAAACAATTAATAAATAACAGTCATTTCATTACAGAACTTGGATATACGTAGGTTAGCTTCCAAGATTGCTCAGTCTCTGAACAACCAGAAAAAATCAGTTACAATGGAAACTCAATTAATACAGGAATACTCCAATATTAGATATGATATTATACACATATACATATACTTTTTGTGGAAATATTGAACCATCTCTAGAGCTATAATAAGAAATAAGGAAAACCTTGCTAAAGAACAGGAGAAACCAAACACAATGTTTGATGTGTTAAATATTTCATAAATGCAAAATGACTCAAATAAGCAAATATAAGTACCAATAATGTTTATATTTGTTTATGTGAGCTTAAGCTATGAGGGAATTGAGAGGTACTGGTAATGAAATAGAAATTTCTTTTAAGAACATGTAAGAGTTAATGAATAATAGTGCTAGCAGTTGCACAAATGTGAATATAGTAAGACTATGGAAGGAATATAAAATAACTTGAATATGAAATATAAGATATAAAGTAAATGTTATGAAAGATATAAACAAGAAAAATAAATATTCTCAGTAGGTATTTTGTAAGTGATTTAAATAAAATTAATCTATTCTTTAATACAGATATGCTGAGAGAATTAGAAATGAAGTATACACGTGGTAAAAAATCATTGAATATTTCTCTGTTATTTAAAATTTACATTAACTAAAAAGTTTTAAGTAAGGTAAAAGCAGAAAAATTTGGATTCAGAAGTGTAGCAAACTGCGGAGGTTGAGAACCTCACTTCCCTGTGTACAGCAGCCACTGTGGAAAGTGCTACTTCTTGTATTTGAGCAACAGTAATAATCAGATTCGTCCTCAGGCTTGAGCCCAGAGATAGTCAGGGTCGCTGTGTTATCAGATTTAGATGCAGAGAAGCGATCAGGGATGTCTGAGGGCCGAGAAGTTGTATCATAAATCAAAAGTTTAGGAGCTGTTCCTGGGCGTTGCTGGTACCAGGAGACACCATATTCAAGGTAGCCAATGACATTGCTGCTTCCATCACAGGAGTTGGTGACCGTCCATCCCAGAACCTCAGACTTGGAGGAAGGCTGAGTTAGGGCATGTTGGGTCCAAGAACCTGAACAAAAGAAGGGGCAAACGAGAACTACACTCTGGTGAGTTTGAGATATTTCACAGGTGAGGAGAGAACATAGAATCAAACTAGAATCCCCTCACCCCCACCCCCGGAGATCTCACCTGTGGCCTGGGTGAGGAGAGTGAGGAGAAACAGAGCCCAGGCCATAGTGGAAATGCCTCACAAATGCTGTCCCTTGACTCCCAACACTGGAACTCCCTCTCCCACCTACTCTTATCCCTTGCTCTGCCTCTGCAGAGGGGAGGGCCTCCATGCAAATATCCTTCCTCACTTAACATTTGTTCATACCCACCTGCTCAAACTTGACCCCAGGATGCTGCAGCTCTAAACTGCAGGTCTTACTAGAGAGATTAAAAAGCATCTGCAGGGGTTGCCACAGATTGTACCATGATGAGATTCCCATCCTTCCTGTTGCAGGAGACATGGCCCACGAATCCCTGGCTCAGGAGTCTAAGACCTCCATTCTGTGTTCTGTGTGAAATGGTGACGATGACAGAAGAGGCAGGTGGACACGATCTGACAGTTCTATTTCATAGCCTTCAGGCAAATCTGTGGTTTTCCCATTTTTCTTCAGACCTTTCTAGGTCTCCTCAACAGTCTGGCTTTTTTAGTCTTATGTCTGTATGGTGGCCTGAACTAGGGATTGAGCTAGAAATTTTTTAATGATTGTATATAAAATATAATTTATTGAGGTATAACTCATGGGGTTCTCCATCTCAGTCACTTTAGCAAAGCTCATAGGAAAGTAACTCATGGACTCCATGCAGGTCAGGGAACCACATCAAGATATTTTCCCACACACAAGCCTTGACTGCCTTCTGGAGGACACATGTTACAGCCCAACTCCAGCAGAGGCATCTGAGTGGGAAATGGAAAATTCTGTCCTATTTCTTCTGCTGCCTCCCTCCAGTCCAAGCTCGATACAGACCCTTGGATTCACTAATCCATCTAAAGCTCATCCTCAGCTGGTGAATGTCCTTCTACTTGTCTTCAATACATTTCTTTGCTGTTAGTATCTTGATGTAGTGCTGGAGTGAGGGGTGAGGATATACAGAAAATGAAGTAAAAAGAACAAAGGAGAAAGTTCAGTTAAGGAATGTAGAAAAACTTTGGTTTTTTTCTTTCTGCCTACATGCAGGGAACTTGGGTTTATTGGGTTACACCCATCATAGTGCTCCCAAGGCACTCCCATTCCTCTATGTTTTTAACTGTATCCTCTTTCTTTGTGCTCTGGTCCCCTAATGGGCCAGTAATAGTCACAGGGAGGGCTAGACCCCATTCAGAGAGGAGCTCCATCAGAAACAAAGGCCAAGAAGGGAATTTCAAAGAAAACCACCAGCCACTCCCAACTCTAGCCCCTTGGCAAATACCTTAGGACTTTTACCTAGGTAGAAACCCCACATGGGGATAGACTGGAGAAACTCTATAAAAGCCACCTTAAACAAAGGAAGCTCAAGCATATGCTGTCGAAGCCCATGTGTTGCTTGTGCCCACGTGGCTGAGCATATGTGGTACCAGAGCACATGTGTCACCCACATCTCCCCTCTTGAGATGTGTGCTGGGGGTCTCTTTGCCTTGAGAGAAGCCTGCCTTCTCTCTTGCCAGTGTTCCTATCTCTCCAATTTCTCTCCCTCCTGCCAAGGAGGGACACAGCGAGGACTTTAACAGCCTTATCCTTCCCAGGTGATCCCATAATGTCAGAGTTGGATTGGAAGGAAGTGACCATCTCTTTCCTCTCTGCCTCACATAAGCCACCCCTGCAGGCCCACCAACTTCATTTATTTCACTGAATTGACACTGTCTTTATAGAACTTTTAGAATTTTTACCCTCTAAACATTCATTTTAACATTGTAAGAAATCAAAACAATATTGAGGCCAGAGATCAGGCTCAGGGGAAGATAGGAAATAAGGTAAAACCTGGGTAAGTGTCTGATTGGTGAAGGCTATTACTCTGCCAGGGTACTGACATGGTTGTTAGGCCACATTTAGGTCACATTGATCTGCAAGTCCTGAAAATAAATGATTGACACCCTGAGTCACAGAGGGGCTACAGAATAAAGGAATGAATGTAATGCAATTCTTTCTGATTCAGAAACAGCCATGGGTGTGTCTTAATTAAGACTGAGTTAGCCAATGTAAATTCAAGAGACAAAGCAGGTGAGGAGGAGGAGATTTAAAAAACTCACCTGAGCTCCTTCATGGTCGGTGATATATCCCTGTGAGTCCAACCCAGACAGCAGTCAGACTATCAGAGTTCCAATACATCTGTACAATTTACTCAACTTCCTGCCCCTCTCTGTTCAGGGAACTGTGGATCAGCGCAAGGAAACATCTTGGCTTTTTGCAGAGGTAAGCCAGCAAAGAAGTTACTTTGATCTCCTCCTGGATCCAGGCTTTTATCTTGGTGGCAAGAAAGGATTATCAGTTGGAAAGTTATTATGTACTAGGTCCTCGGAGAACTGTTTTGAGGTAATAAATGGGAACCATATGCAGAAGGGTTAAATCTGGAAAGCATGATTTTGTGGTGTTCAAGCTGTTCATATGAGAAACACACCCTTTTACATTGTTCTATGCATCATTAACGTCTCCTTATATAGCTATAGAGCTGAGTTAACATGTACTTGAAACTTCAAGAGATAAGTGGAGTTTGGGACAGACATTGTGCTCTGCACAGGCTCCAATTAACTAGGGGCAACTGGATTTCATAACCCTCTGTCACGAAGTGGGTAGTTCAAGGTTGTTGGTTTAGGGTCAAAGGGTCTTCCTTCAGCTCAATTAAGAGCCCTTTCTCCAAAGACATCAGAACTAAAGTGACCAACAGATCTGAACTGAGAATGGAGAATGGGGTGGGGATGTACATTGAGGGGGAACAACACTCTGGTGGAGGGGGTGGTGTTGGAATATTGTATTTATGGAACACTGTCATAAACAGTATTGTAGACCACAGTGCCATAAGTTCCTGCTCTTTTGAAAAAGTTCCTTTATCTCTTACAAGAGTTTGTAGTAAAGTTTCCCAATCTTTTATCTCTTAACAACAATTTATATATTTTCCACTGTTATATCAGCATGGCATCATCAGCTTTGAAGCAGAAGAAATATTATATAAAAAGTAGATTTTTGTAGTTTGCTGAACTAAACATTTTTTTTCATAAAGATTTCTCTAGGTGGCACACCATTTCATCCATAGATGTAAATTTCTGAAATCACATCCAAATTCAAATGTAGCAATTAGCTTTTTCTAGATTTATCCAGACATCTATGATCAAACTTAGTTAAATTCAAGACAGATATTTCTCTTGTTAGACAATGATTTAATTTATTGTGTGTTCACAAAATGTGCGGGCGCTCACCACAAGTGTTCAGTGAACACGAGCCCCTTCCACCCCTGCCTGCAGCCCTGGTCAACAGATGCATGAAGGAGAGATCAGGGTTGCCAGGCTGCTTGCTGATCAGTCACCATTGATTCCAATCTCAGTCCCACCTTTCATTCTATTCTCCCTGTGCTCCTATTTCAGTCTCACTGAATGCCCTATTCCTATCTCACACTGCTCCTCATTCCCCTGTCGTATTTTACTCTATTCTATTATTTTCTGTTCTTCTCTCTCATTCTATTTTTATATCCCTGTCTCTCTCCCACCCCATCACACCACTTTTGTTAAGAGCCCAACCTACTGGGCTGGGGTTGCTACTATACATAGGTCAGATGGCATAATTAACATATGTAAAGCCCTTCCTTCAGGGAAGCTTCTTCTAAGACAATGATCTCATTCTGCTAGATCTGCCCAAGGTCAAAAGAGCATCTAGGTGTGTATTTCTCCTTTCTTTGATCATATCCATTTAAAAAAGTCACCTAAATTCTAATTCTGAATAATCTTTCTAATCATGTGGTATGGACACAGTAAGAGATATATAGGACAATCAGTGCACAGAAAGAGGTTAAACCTAAACACAGAGAAATTGGAGTGCCTCAGGAGCCCTGTGTCTAACTCAGTAATCTTAAACTACTTGCACCAAGAGAGAGAGGACAGAGGAAAAAGGATGAACCAATGTTAACCTACAATTGAAGACCAATAAACACAAGTGAAATAAAAACACTGGACTTAATATAACAATTTCAAAGACATTGTTTCAAAATATATGCTTGCATTTAAAATTAGACTGTTTACCCGAAACACCCTATTTTGAAATATAAGATATAGGGTCACTAGTATGAATTATAGCATCCAGTGGCAACACATTACAAGAGGAAAACAGACACAAAGATTCATTCAAAGTTTTGAGCCACAATGATTTTCTGATAGCTTTTTAAAATTCCCAATCCAAGAAATTCCTCTGAAAATGCATTTATAAAAGGATTTTTTAAATTAAATTAGAAAACTGAATGGCCAAATTCAGTTCAACAGGAAGACACACAGACAAACACAAAATTAGGGCTGAATCCTTCAAATGAGAGTTGGCCCTTCTTAAAATCAACACAGAAACTGACACCAGCATGAACAAAAATTCAACCATTTCCTCATCTTCTAGGAAAATAATCACCAGCCATTACTTTTTCTAAAACCTTTAGTAGCCTTGTACCTGTGAACATTTAATGACATTTCCAAAAAGATATACTGGACAATGGAACAGATGTGGTCCATAATTGTCCACCCAACATCCCATACAGAAGCATAACCTGTATAGAACTTGACAGGCAATATAGGACTGAATACACAAACATCCACCAAATCAAGCTCTCATGGCTGCCTGCTGGCATCAAATGGTAACAACAAAGTATCTCCAAAAGCCTGGAACTGTTTCCTTCTTTCTCCTGCCCTCTAACTCAGTACCAAGTGCCTAGATTCTTATTAAATTCATCCAAAGTCATTTGTTTTCCCCCAGATTCTATCAGAATTCTCATCTGCACTTCAGGAGGCACATAGCATCACTTGAAGTCAGTTTGATTTTCCATTGATTGTCTCTTCACAGGTTAAGTCTTCCCAGGAAGCCCTCATCTTGGAACTGAGGAAGTATAAGATGTTGCAATACTGTAGGAATATTGAACGCAATAATAGGATGAGATGAAGATCCTTTGACATCTAAAAATATCAAAAGAAAATAGACCCATGAAAGATATGGAAAATAGAAGGAAGAACACAATATATTCTCATGTACAGAGGGAATTTCTATGTTAAGGTCTTCAAGAGAAGGGGAGGGGGCTCTGAGTTAGAAATAGGGGATGGTTTCTAGGGACCTCTTGTGAGAACATGTCTTAGGTGACAAGGAACACCTGGCTTTCATCACTGTGCCTCCTACTTAGCACATAAAAGCAATTTCTCCTTAAAGCTGTCAGGGGCAAAATTTTCATGACCCCAGAATTACTATAGACCAGGAGTGGATTTCTTTAGAAAAAGAAGAGTTTTGGAGAGAGGCTAGTCATGATCCTTGTTAGTATGAAATGAAGATTCAATGAAGTTGATGCCAACCATTGACTAATAAATTATTGGACCATTGAAAAGAACTTCAGTCATAAAAAGCAATATTATTTATTCATAGCTAGAAGAGTAGTATTGATGTAGCTTTCAGGAGGAATGAAACTGAAAATATTGTCATAACAAAGAAAAATGAGATTCATAGAAAGATATGGTTTATGGCACCATTCATGTGAAATGACAAGAACAGACAATTCCATGGACACAGAATATAAAATTTTTTTTGGTGGTAAGTCACTGATGAGTATTAAATGGAAAGGGACTGTTGAAATAAAAGGGTGTTCCATTGGGGGGATATATATGTGATGGATTAATTGTGTTATTGGATGCACAAATCTGGCTTAAAAGATTAAAATTATGGAATGTGATTTTTATCAAAAATGCTCTCAAACATAAGTGTATATATTCCTTAAATATTAAGTTTAAAAATGTATGTATTCATATAAATTTTTACACTAAAATTAATGAATGTAAAAATGATTTCAAATAGTACAGAAAATTAATGTTGTGTATACCTACATAGTTCTAATTTTTTTCTGAAATTCAGAGAAAATTAGAAACAAACATGATAAATAGCTAATGTGAGAAATTAAACTTGGTGAATGAGAAAGGGTGTGTGATGTACTGTTTCCTTTAAAATGTATTCAATTATAACAATTTGAATTTAAAATAATTTTTAAAAAACAATAAAAATCTGAGTTCATAAAGGGGAGGAGCGTGAGGAAACAGAGTGGTTTTTGTCTCACTTCTCTATGAGCATGAACCACTGTGGAAATCCACTACACTTCCCACAAGTCGACCTGAGCCACAGTGATAATCAGCCTCGTCCTCAGGCTTGAGCCCAGAGATGGTCAGGGTCGCTGTGTTGCCAGACTTGGAGCCAGAGAAGCGCTCAGGGATCCCTGACGGCCGCTTATTGACATTATATATCAGGGTTTTGGGGGCTCTGCCCTCATGCTGCTGGAACCAGAAGACAGCATCATGTCCCCCAATGTCATTGCTGGTCCCAGTACAGGAGATGGTGACTGTCTGTCCTGGATTCCCAGACACTGAGGGAGGCTGAGTCAGAGCAGACTGGGCCAGACTTCCTAGAGAAAAATAAAACCACTCTGGTGAGCACAAGCTGGGCCCAGGTGAACCTAAGGAAGGGAGAAAAGGTGAGCTCAGATGTTCCCAGGTCCCTTCCCAGAGCCTCACCTGGGCCCTGACTGAGGAGGCTGAGCAGGAGAAGAGCCCAGGTCATGATGGAGATGCCCAGAGTGCTGCCTGCTGACACCCCAACCCTGGGCCTGGCTCTCTGCCAGCTCTTATCCCTCCCCTGCCCCAGAGAAGGGAGGGGCCTGCATGCAAAGCTGCTTCCTGCACCTGCCTCTGCTCACCCCTCTCTGGCCTGGCCTTGGACTCCAGATGTCTCAGGATTTCTTTCTTTTTTTTTTTTTTTGCTTTTTGGGTCACACCTGGCAATGCACAGGGGTCACTCCTGGCTCATGCACTCAGGAATTACTCCTGGCGGTGCCCGGGGGACCATATGGGATGCTGGGATTCGAACCCGGGTTGGCAACGTGCAAGGCAGACGCCCTACCCGCTGTGCTATCACTCCAGCCCCGTCTCAGGATTTCTTGACCGCAGGAATATCAATCAAATTTTTCTGACATTACTTTTCTCAAAATAAGTATTTATCTACACGTGATTTATAGAGAATAATAAATATGCAGAAATCCCTCGTGTTTTTGACCTTTTGTGTCTCTGGGACTCTGCTGGACCTTGACAACGTCTCTGTGAACACACTAGCCCGGGGCACCCACAGAGCTACTCTCTAGTGGGAGTTCACATTCCACGTTATTCTCTAACATTATGGAATTTAACTATCTCTTCAAATTCGTGCTAATGGTGATCTCTTTTGGAACTCCAAAGGACACATTTTTCACTGACCCCTGCCACACTTGTTTAGTGCATAGTAAAATATCTGCAGTATGGAATTTTTCAGGCAGCTTGATCAGGGGAACACCCACTTGCCCACCTCAGGGATGCTCCAAATCGAGGTAGTCTGAGCAATATTGTTTACAGAAGTAAACAATAACTCAAGGGGTGATACTCCCAGTTGTGTGTCCCAATGTTCCCTTTCCATTCTTGAACTTGACAATTTAAATTTCCTCTCTCCAATTCTCTTTCAACAAGGGTCAACACAGTAAATTATGTACTCTATTATAGCATTAAAAAGACAGTAGTGAGAGAAAAAAAGAGAGAAATACAATCTCAGTAAGGTATTTTATATGAATTTGCATAATCCAGTATTTTTTTAATTTTAATTTTTTTTATTAATGAGTCACCGTGAGGGTGCAGTTACAGAGTTTTGTGCCTGTGTTATAGTTATACAATACTCGAGTACCCATCCCTCCACCAGTGTCCTTCTCCATCAGTGGCCCCAGGGTTTGTTTCCCCCCCACCCGTACCTTACCTACTGTACTATCACCCCCAAAAGGAAAATATCTATTAAACACTTTAACAAACAGGACACATATCACAAGGAAGCACTTTAAAAAATGCACAAAATTTTCTCACTAAGGAAATGGAAATTTAAAATACAATAGATATTAAAATGGACAAATAGTATGTCAGAATGACCTCCCATCTATTCTCCCTTCCATCTTTATTGAGCTATTGTGATTTATAATACAGCCAATGCTAGTTTCCTGCATACATTGTTCCCTCATCACACCCCTCAACAGAAATCCACCTTCTTTCCACCAATGTCCCAAAGCACCTTCATCCAACTCCACAACCTGGACAGTAAACTAAGCTTGGTGCTTAGTCAACTCTCCATTTCTGTTGCCTTTGACTATTTGTTGCTCCATTACTGTGCACTTTTATATCCCATGAATGAGAGCAATCATTCTGTACCTGCCCCTTTCTGACTGACTTCACTCAGCATGATACCATCTATGTAGCAGAAAATTGCATGAATGGTTTCATCCTTTCTTACAGCTACATAGAATCCCATTGTGTATGTGTGTAAATACACAAATTCTTTTTTAAAGTATATTTTTATTTCAAAATAAAATGTGTGTGATCCAAATGGAGGTTTGATGTGTGTCCCGGTCGATCTCCCAAATCTCTATCCAACAATGTAAGCACGGCTGGCTTATGTTGTAGGGAATGTACATTGTAGGATCTCATTGTACCCTCATTAGAAAAACGAGAAATGCCTGTTAGTTTGGGCAAAGGCACTGTAAG
Organism: Sorex araneus; assembly: GCF_027595985.1. Taxonomy (NCBI): domain Eukaryota; kingdom Metazoa; phylum Chordata; class Mammalia; order Eulipotyphla; family Soricidae; genus Sorex; species Sorex araneus. The sequence continues at coordinate 22,392,749 of NC_073310.1, read as the reverse complement.
CCTTCAGATGGGACTACTCTTTACTGGGTTAGAGAGTATGGATGTTGGGTAACATTCATCAGAGAAATAGAGGAAATGAGAAACTACACCAGCAACATGACACTGGCCATAACCAGGCCACCAGACCCTGTGCCAGGCTGTTTCACTCAGGGAGTCCCAGAAGGTGTGGGTGAGAGCACTCCCTGCCCCAAGGGACCCAGCCCCAGAAGCTGAAAACCTCCAGAATGCAACTGTCTCCCCTCCTCATGGTCATCTCCAAATCCTTGAGCCGAACCTGACCCCAAAATAAAACTATTTCTAGAATGCACGGCCATGACAAACACTACCCGTACTTTAAGAGTACCACATCATATTTAATGGGATTCAAATTAGAAGGCAACCAACCTAGATGGAAATATTATATTATTTTGGTTTTGCTTTGGGACAGAGATTGGGTTTCAGGATGGAAACACTCAAAATAGGTAGGAGGTATAATGGTGATGGGATTGGTGTTTGAGTATTAAATGTCATGAAATATTGTGAACTATTTTATAAGTTAAAAAAAAGAAATTGCATGGTGTAGATTAACTTTCATGCTGAGTAGAAGTAGACATCAGGTGTGACTTGATGGGCACCTAGGGGGGCTGATGGGACATAGGTATGTGCCACGCAAGGACTCATTGCAGACTTTCAGCCCTAGCCTTCAGGTAAGTCACCCAGGGGTCCATGGCCATATTTCAGACGACAGTGTTGTTTCAATAGGAAACAACACTGTCGTCTGAAATTGCCCTACGTTATGACCAATATCTGCTTTTCATGCAAGAGGTCAGATGAGAGGACTAAAAGAAGACTCACTGGTCTCAGGGACCTGGGAAGAGAGAGTAGCTCAGCTTGAATCTTAGTGATCAAGAGGGCAGACAGTAAGTTTTTGTTCTCACTTCTCCTTTGTTTTTGTCACTGTGGATAACCACCACTATAGCTTACACCACAGTAGTACTCAGCCTCATCCACAGATTGGATGTTTGAGATGGTTAAGTAGCGGTCTGCCCCAGAGCTGGAGCCTGAGAAGCGATCAGGAACATTGTCCCCTTTGCTGAAGATTCCATCACTACCAACTTGCATCAGGAAAGTTGGGACCTTGCCTTGAATCTGTTGATACCACTCAATAAGGAAATTGTGGTGGTCCTGGCTTAAGGTGCAGGTGAGCTTGGTTGAGGCTCCAGGTGAGGCAGAGGCAGAAGGGGTTTGAGTCAGCGTGGGTGGAGCACAAAATCCTGGAATAGAAAATAAACAATAATGCTGATTTCATCAAGACAGGTCAAATACTCCCCAGGACTGTGCCTGGAGGGAAAAACAGGAGAAGGAACCCCTTAATTTGGGGACGGTCTAACCTTGAGAGAAAATGAAGGGCAGGAGGTAGAAGGGAACCCAGGCCATGGTGAGAGGTTTCTGATCCCGCTCTCCTAAAACCGCCCTATGCACTGGTGTCTCCTCTCTTCTCTGTGTCCTCTCTTCATGCAGTCACAAGAGGGTGGAGCCTTGAATGCAAATCTGTTTTCCATTCATCATTAACCTCAAACTGACACTTCTGTGAGGTTCCAAATAAAGCATCAGCTATAGGTTTTTCATTTAGGAGTTCATTCTATTATGAAGTATATTTAGAAAAAGCTTCAGACACCTGTTTTTTCACTTGAATGCAGCCCAAGGGACTTAAATGTACTGATCATCAAACAGCACTCTTGCGCCCCCTAGAGGTTCCAAGATGAATGCCATCCTCCTTCTGTGGTGGTGGTTGAACAGGACAGCATCTCTTGAATCTTAAGAGGGAGAGAGCCACACCAAATGAATGCTCTCATATGCAGGATATATAGAAATATAATGATGAGATAACAAATTCCCAAAGACAGTCGTAACGGAGAACTTGAGAACTGGTATTCAGTAGAAGACATCTCCCTTGAGGAGGCTGGGATAGGACAAGGAAGGAGCAATATCTATGGGAGAGAGAGCTGACACCTTGGAACATCTTTGGGTGTTTACAGTTCCTCACTATCCAGTTCAAGCTGGAGGGAGGGGTCATATTTCCAGTCATGTCTTTGGTATGTCTGCACTGTGATTTGCCTGCATAAGGGATGGAAGTGTTGGGGGCCAAGACTGACTTATACTTTGACACAGGTCTGACAGCAGTTGTCATGAGGCTGAGCATCTGTACCTGGGAAGGGACCGTGGGTATGAAGCAAAGTTGGAGTGATCATGGTTTTATCACGCAGGAGGATCCTCGGTGCTGAGCCCTGTGATCGCCTTTGTGATGTCTGGCTCAGGGGAACGAGGCTTTTGGACCACACTTCAGGGGTTCCCTTCCTGGAAAGGCAGCTGGGAAGTCGGTGTTTTCTGGCTTGGGATGCGATAGGAACAGTGGAACAATTTGGGCTGGGTCTCTGGCCTGCAGTGACATCGGTGACATTCTCCTGTGAAATTCCCCTGGAACTCAGTGGAAACTTCAGGATAGCATGAATTAGTGAGGACCACTCTTTTCGGGTTACTGGGGGAGTTGGGCATCGAACATGGAACGTGGCCCTTATTTCTGCAGCAGTGGGAAGCCCCAGGACTTTAGTTGTCTTCGCATGAGGGGCAGGGACTCAGAGACAGCTGGGACCTCCTGTTCCATCTCTTCTCTGAGCTGCTGGGCACATGGGTCCATCGCAAAGGTCCAACTCTGGGGATAAAGGAAGGTGGAAACATCTATGTGGAAGAAGCCTTCAACCAAGCAAAGTAGGTGGTGCTGGAAGATGGTAAAGTGTTGTGTATGAAACCTTATCAGCAACAGTACTGGTAACCATATACAAAAATGCATGTTTGAAAAAGTGACTCTTGAAAAGTAGGGTGAGGATATGGCATTGGTGGAAGGAAGTGGATACTGGTAAGTGAACCTTGCTGAAACATTATAGGCATGAAACCCAATGATGAATAATTTTCTAATTTCATGGTGAGCAGCACTACACTGTAGCATTATCCTACCATTGTTCATGGATTTGAGCAGACACCAGTATAGTCTCCTTTGTTAGACTTGTTACAGTTTTTGGCACATGGAACACACCATGGGGAGCTTATCAGGCTCTGCCGTGTGGGTGGGATACTCTCAGTAGCTTGCCAAGCTCTCCAAGAGGGTTAGGAGGAATTGAACCTGGGTAGGCCACGTGTAAGGCAAACGCCCTATGCGCTGTGCTATGGCTCCAGCCCTTCATAATTAAATTATGAGCAAATTAAAAAAATGAAAAAACAAATTATACTACATATATATACTTTCAATGTTTTGACATAATTTTAATGATTATTTTTTAAATTTCCATTCTTATAACTCAGCAGTTTTAAACTAGTATCACCTATGAATCAGGAAAAATAAAATAAGTAATTTCAGATCCCTAAAATCCAATTCTTTGGTAGTTACTCTTTTGATTACAAAGTTTCTTGATGTTGCTCTGAGTTTATTTTGTTTGTCACTGTTTGCACCTCCTGGAGTGTGCACCGTCTCCCTCCTCAGGCTGGAGAAGGTCTCTATTAGTATCACTTTCACCAGCCAGTCTTCCTATGTCTGTTATTTCTACAACTTGGAGATTATTTCTCTTTCCATTTTCAATGAAATGCCTCACATTTTCCCTTTTTTTAATCTCCATTTATTTTTTCCATTTTTTTGGCGATGGCTTATGTTCTATCTTGAAGTTCTTTGATTGGGTTTTCAGCATTCTTTATTCTGCTTCTATAACTTGCTACTGCAGTGTACTTACTCCTTCAATTTCACATGGATACATTAATATTTTCATCACTTTTCTCAGACATAGTGAATTAAAAAGGTTTTGTTATAATCAACATTGTTGTTCTGAGGTCTTCAAAATAGTGGTGAAAAATTAAAGGGATTTTCTCATTATTAAGAGGTTTGTGGGTGCTAATGATGGAGCTTCAGATTCTGGATCATCTGAGAAGTGAGCTGTTACACTTTTCATAGTATCAAACTTCTATTTCTGCCTCTGTTGATTTCTTGCCACTTCCACTGCCTGGTGACAATATTTCAGCAGGAGAAACAGGTAAAGTTAGGTCTCAAGTTCTAAAGCTCGGGAGTCATAGGAAAATGGTAGGTCTCCAGTGAGAATCTGTGGGTTCACAGCATGAAATTGGAGTGTGTGAGGTAGGTAACTAAGAGCGGGTGTGGTTGTGAAGATGCTAGCAGGTTTAGGGTGGAACAGATGGGTAAGAGGAGAAGAGGTGCCATCCTAGGACAAAATAGTGAAGTGGAAGAAGTATGTAGGCCTTTCCCATAACTGTAAAATTGGAAGACAAACCCCTAGATTTTAGATAGAAGCCAGATCATTAGTGAATGTTACTTAAGCTCCCAGCAGATAACAGGAGAGCTAAGCAGCCACAGTGAGACTCTGTGGGTTCACAGCTGGAAGTTAGAGTGTGTCAGGTGGGTGACTACTTTGATGGCAAAGGTTCTTGGTGTTGCTCTGAGTTTATTTTATTTGGCACTGTTTGAACCAAACAGTGAACAAGATTCATTCTAACACACCAGTGTGAGAGCTGGTGCTTGCTGCTCTAGTGCTCAAGAGCCAAACTGAAAAGTCCAGTCCAAGGCCATTCTTGGAGCAGGGCTAATGATGGGAGCTTGGAGCCCCTGGGTATTGAGGACTTGGTCATCTTAAGACAGCCCCAAGTCAAAATGATCTTTGTCCTGAATTTATCAGTGCACTAGCATCTCGGCCTCAGGAATGTGTTAGACAAAATAGAAAGTTGTGTTCTCAGTTGACCTAAGTTAGAAACCCTGTCTGCTTTTGTATGGTTGTGCCTTCAGAAGGATTCAGGATTATTTGGTTTACAGGAAGCAGTGTCTACAGTTCCAGGTTCTGTGGGGAGGACAGGGAACAACACAACCTAAGTCTCTGTGATCAAAAATGCAAGGGTGGAAGGTTTCGTTCTACATCTCCCCTGTTTTCATCACTGTGCATAACAGATTTGGTCATATATGGCGTGGCTTATGCTACAATAATATTCAACCTAATCCACAGATTGGACATTTGATATGGTTAAGTAGCGGTCATCCTCTGAGCTGGAGTTGAAAAGCGTTCAGGAATATCATGCCATTTCTTGTGATGACCCCCACCATACATCACAGAGAAAGGGGCCTTTCCTGGACTCTGCTGATACCACATAATTGTGAAGTCACTGTGCCCCCTGCTGCTGGTAAATTTGATGGAGGGTCCCAGTGATGCAGTTGCAGAAGGGCTCTGGTTCAGCACTGGGTGAGCACATAAACCTGGAAGAGAAAATAAAGGACAATCTGTAATGAAAGTAGATGCCTCTTTGTAGTGTGCATCAGGGCAAATCCAAGGGAGGGCCCTTGAGTGCCTGGGACGCCTTTCCTATGGAGAAAATGAGAGAGAGAAGGTAGAAGGGAACCAAGTTCATGGTGAAATGGGCTTTAGGAGCTCTGAAGAAAGCCCTGCTTCTCTGTTGCCTCCAAGCTCCTGTCTGATTGTCTCTTCATGCAGTCACAGAGGGGAGCCCTGAATGCAAATCTATTCTCTGTCCCCACAAGACTGTGTCTGTCTCAGTCATGTCTGAGCCCAAAGTCTAAAGATATCAATATTGTGATTTCCAAAGTTGAAAAGAAAAGGTATGACTCCGGATTTCATCATGGGAATTGCCTCTATTCTAGAACTATCTTTAGAGGAAGCCAAGTGGGAACAATAAAGGTCAGTTATTTATATGTATACATCTTTATATAAATATATATTACATATTATATATTATATATCATATACAATATGCCAGGAGCTAACCTGATCATTCACCTCTCTGTGTTTTTTGTTATCATTTATTTTATGAGTCACACCTGTCTTTGCTCAGTGTTTACTCTTGCGCTGTGCTCAGGGATGACTCCTGGTAGGCTTGAGGATCACACGGAGTTCCAGAGAATCAAATGTGGGTCAGTTGTTTATACAACGCAGGGGTCTTGCCTGCCTGTCCTATTTTCTGGCCCCATTTGTGGCCTCTCTACCCAAGTAACTCAGCTATTTTTAAGTAACAGGTGGAGCTCCCCTAAAAGATTTGCCCTCAAAGTCTGTTACTACAGAAAGATGTAGTATACACCAGCACTGATGAAACCTAGTTAATAAAATCCATTGTTCATCGATCTGCTCGAGCAGGCACCAGTAACATCTCCATTGTCACTTGTTATTATTGTTTTTGGCATATCGAATATGCCACGGGTAGCTTTTCAGGCTCTGCTGTGCGAGCAGGATACTCTTGGTATCGAACCAAAGTTGGCCTCATGCAAGGCAAATGCCCTACCTGCTGTGCTTTCACTCTAACTCTTTGGAATACTATATGATTGATATTCAATCATGAACAGCTTTGTAATGTTCTAACTCACAGTGATTCAATAAAAAGTTTTTAAAAAATGAAGATAAAGAAGATTGGATTCAATAATGGGGTGGGGAGAGATAGATTGATTTTTTTTTTAAAAAAGTAAAACAGATATCTATGAGAGTGGTATAACAAAGTAGTCAAAATACAATGTAATAGAAAGTATGGGGGAGACCCTTACTTTTAGAACCTAAGAGAAAGAGAGTGGGCTCAGGGTAGAAATAAAGACCATTTTGAGGTACCTTCCCTCTCAATGTCTGTCACAAGACACATTTGGCTTTGCTGTTGTGCCTACACTTTATCACCTTGAGACAATCTTTCCTCTAAGCTGATTAATGTGAAATTTTCTGGATCTGCAGTACCATGTTATCCAGCTATGTTTTTTTTTCCTAGAAAGACATGAATTTGAGAAACAGACTAATTTAACATTGATTATTCCTCTCTAGAAGGTAAATGAAAATAAAATTTCCTTAATTGTCTATATTTATTTTTCCATGAATGGTAATATGAACCAAATATATTCTTCTTCTACATTTGAAAGTGTCACTTTACCCGTGGAATTTGAGAACACAGGTTAACTGATACTTAAAAGATTGGCTAATTAAACAAAGGATTAATGGTTTAACAAAATGAATGCTAGTTATGAAATTCAACATCACATATTCAAAACTAGGGATAAGATATTGATGATACATGTTACAAGATGAATGAATGAATCTTGAAATCATTGTGTTAACTATGAGACATCTAATGGAGTCATTCATTAGATCATTAACATGAAATCAGATGAGGCAAGTCCATTGATAGTGAATAAAGATTTGCATATGGTGAAATGCTAAGTAGGAGATCAATAGGGTGGTACTAGAGATGTTTGATGTATTTTCTTAGGAGGATAAATATATTATATAAAAATCATAAAATTGAATGTGGAATAGGAAATTTTGTGGATATAGGAAAGCTCTGAGTTATATTCATTAAATATAGAATGTAAATTCTACGCAACAAAGTACCCAAAATGTGTAGCAAGATGCTAATTTATCAAAGAGTTCATAACTTAATTTGGGGCATGCTGATATATTAAAATAATTTAATTAGTAAAATATTTAACAAACAGCAAATATAGCAAAGTGTTTAAATTAGTGAATAGAAAGTTTACAGGAAGACTCACCTCCCACAGCTACCACCATATTGATCACTCACCAGCCCTGCTCTAGTGATTTATGACTAAGTCTTTGAGGAAATGCACTTGAAACAGATACAATTCCTGGAAATACCAGTCCTTGCAGGAAAACTCTGGGGTGCCCCTGGGAGGCAGCCACACCCACAGCCCACTGCTGCAATCACACCAAGGGTTCAACTGCACTAATGCACTGATATTCTCTCAGAGATGCCAAACTTCGAATAATTCCAGGCACTCCAGTGCCCAGAGTGAAAAATGGGGAGTCTTTTCGGAGTCAGGGTGGGGAGTCTTGCCTCACACCTGCCCCAACATTCAACCCCATCTCCCCTATGTGCCGCCATGTCAACTCATTGACCCAGACAATGAATCCTGAATTAATCCTGAAGTCTCTAGACCCACAACACCTCCTAATTAGTCAATACTGAAATTCCAGTAGTAGCACAACAAATTGTATGAGAAAGTAACTTAGAAACCAACTAAACTCAACAATCCAAAGCAATAGCACAGGAGGCCCAATGGCAACAAACAATTCTTAGACAAGGACATAACAACCCATGATCATATATAACAAGGTAAAATAGATATTTATACTTATTAATTTTAGTATTGAAACCTTGTTATCTAATCACCTTTAACTCTAGAGTTGTATTAATAGTTGTGGCTTTTGTCTACATTCAAATAAATTAAAAAATTTTAAAGATATGTTAAAAAGTGAGTCACACCCACAAACTGCCCCCTGGTGTCATATAGTCTCATTAAGGACATGATCAGTGTCAGAAAGAAATCTCCCAGAAGAGAGCAACATAGAACAAAATGCTGGAGAGATGCCTCCAGATCCTGGGCCAGCTGTCTTAACTAGGGCAACTCAGAGTGGGGCAGGTTGTTTACCACCCCACCCCAATAGAGTCCCGGGAGTGAAAAACTCCAGATCTCAATCACCACCATGGTCACGGATGCTCTCCCCAGGATCGGATGACTGATTCTCCTGAATAATTGTATTCTAAATTTTAGAATTCCTAGGGTGAATGTGGCCATTCGACCTCTCATACTCTACACCACTGATGTAACAAGAGTAGCACACAATGTTTGGTGGGACCAGAAAACAACCAATATCATGTGTGCATCCATATAGATGCACACAACGAGGCTCAAATCTTTTGAAAACATGTTAGTAATCTCTTCTACATGGGCTTAATGGTTCCAGGATGAAATATAACAATCTTCATACACTGTCCTCTAAGGAAACCCTATGGACCATTTTTAACAGATTTTTCAAAACAAGCTATACAAAATTAAATATTCCTATTCTACTTTGTGTGCATGGTTTGGATTTGGGGGTGAAAATATTAGGATTATGGTGGTGAGAAGGTGCAATGGTGGTGGGATTGGTATTAGAATATTAAATATAATGAATTACTGTAACAACTTTCATCATCATCATCATCATCATCATCATCATCATCATCTTCATCATCCCGTTGATCGTTGATTTTCTTGAGTGGCCTCAGTAACATCTCCATTCATCCTAGCCCTCAGATTTTAGAAGCCTCTCTTTACTTGTCCTTCCCAAAGGTGCCACATTGGAGACTCTTTCAGGGTCAGGGGAATAAGGCCCATCATTGTTACTGGTTTTGGCATATAAATACATCACAGGGAGGTTGCCAGGCTCTCCCATGCGGGCAGGAAAATCTCCATAAATTGCCAGTTTCTTCGAGAGGGAGAAGTAGGCTATAAGATGTCACACGACTGCTGGGAGCTTGATTTTATAGTCTCTGGATGTTGGCTGTTGGTGGGATTACACCAACATAACAACTTTATAAAATTAACATTAAATAAAAACAGATTTGTTAAAAAGAAAAACCTATATAAATTCAATGTTTTTTTAAATTCATTAGTTTCTAATTATTTCAACAGAAAATCATTAATTAAAAATGCCCTCCAAGTTTAGGAGAGAAGGACCAAGGGAACTTTCAGCAGTTTTTGTCTCACTTCCCTGTGTACAGCAGCTACTGTGGAAAGTGTTACTACTTGTATATGCGATACAGTAATAATCAGCCTCGTCCTCAGGCTTGAGCCCAGAGATGGTCAGGGTCGCTGTGTTGCCAGACTTGGAGCCAGAGAAGCGATCAGGGATCCCTGACGGCTGCTTATTGACATCATATATCAGGGTTTTGGGGGCTGTGCCCTCCTGCTGCTGGAACCAGGAGACATAGTCATATCTCCCAATGTCATTGCTGGTTCCTGTACAGGAGATGGTGACTGTCTGTCCCTGAGTCCCAGACACTGAGGGAGGCTGAGTCAGGACATTCTGGGCCCAGGTTCCTGAAGAAACAGAAATAAAACACTGGTGAGTTCAGGCTGGTTCTGGATGGACCTGAGGAGGGGAGAAAGGGTGAGCCCAGATGTGCCCAGGGTCCCTTCCCAGAGCCTCACCTGGGCCCTGACTGAGGAGGCTGAGCAGGAGAAGAGCCCAGGTCATGATGGAGATGCCCAGAGTGCTGCCTGCTGACACCCCAACCCTGGGCCTGGCTCTCTGCCAGCTCTTATCCCTCCCCTGCCCCAGAGAAGGGAGGGGCCTGCATGCAAAGCTGCTTCCTGCACCTGCCTCTGCTCACCCCTCTCTGGCCTGGCCTCTGATTCCAGATGTTTCTGCATTACTTTAAAAATTAATTATTATTACTTTTTATTTATCTTGAATTGTTATCTTATTTGGCATTCATAGGGACATGGAGGCCACTCCTAGCGATACTCTGTTAATTGGCCTGGCAGTTTAAATATCTGAGCAGAGACATGCCATGGACCAAATGTACTGTATGGTGCTGCGGACCATCAGGGCCACCATTGTGGTGCACTCAGAACCCAAGGCCAAACCCAGGAGACTTTTCTTGTGCCAGGGATTGAACCAGCAATAGACTACCTCTGGCACCTCTGTAGTTCTGCATAGCATGACTATCAAACACATTAATACTCCTTGATATAAATTTTTCTCATAGAAGCATTTTGATACCTGATTTGCACAAGAAAATAAATACCCTGACATCTCATACTTTCGTGACCTTCCTAACCTTCGGGTCTTTCCTTCTAATGTGACTGCGTCAATGATCACTCAGTTCGGTGTCACTCCAGGAAATGCCCTCTGGTGAGTCCCATGTTTCAGGGTCTCTCAAACATTGGTTAAGTTACGCTTTTGTGTACAAACCTGCTCTTGGTGGTGGGTTGTTGGTGGTGAGTGTCTCAGGTACATTCTTGTTGCTCTCCCAACCACACCTGCTTATGCTGAAGCATCTGTTGTCCTGAGTCTCAGGTGCAGATTTTCACTCCCAGGTCACCCACACACACACACCAGGGAGGGAGATCTTTCAGCAAAAAAGGACACCTGCCAGGAACATAGGTTTTTGTCTCTTTTTCTCTTCAGATATCCTTTGAATTATCAACTTATAACTTTACTTTATCTTACTTTGATATTTAGCCAGAGTCAAGACTGAACTGTGTATCCCACAATAGGTGTTGCATGTAGATAGTCATCAGAGAGACAGAGAAGCCAAGGCTCGATATCTCTGCATTTCTATCTGTTCAGCGAAGTATTTATAAACAGTCATATATCCAAGAACCTCATTCCAATTTGTCTTTTCCTTTTTTGTGACTAGGCCACAAGCAATTTTTCAACCTTCTTGGGTGGTTTTCTTCTAGCTCACTACATTCATAGATATGTGATCAAATTTCTATATGTAAATACTATATGCTTGTAAGTTCTCTTCCTGTAACTATGGATACTAAACATAAAAAACCAACATAATACTGCATCCTTCTCTTTATTTCATCTATAATCTTCTAAACATAATGATAGATTCTCATCTTTTTCTGCACTTATGACTAAGTTTGGGTTCCTTCTTTGTTAGCACAACTGGAACTACAATTCTTATTATCTCAACCCTACCAGGATGCCAGAGTGTCTGCTCAGTCTTTAAGTCTCTTAGTCACTGAATTTCCTCATTTATAGAGGATTCGCTTGTGCTATCTATCAGAAATGATCTGTAGATAGAAGTGCAACAAAAATAGATCACTCAATTCAATGCACTTTCCTGATTTCTAGAATTATTCTTAGCCTTTCCAAATGATGTCTACTTTGGGAGTTCTACTCTACCTTCGAGCAGCCTTTTCAAGTTTGCTGAGCTATTTTGGTTATTAACATTTAAATACAAACTTAATGAATCATTTAATAAACTACCTTCCTCCCTACCCTATCCCCAAAAACCCACGAGAGCCATTCAGAGCTTGGAATGCCTGCCTTGCCAGTTTAATCTCTGTCTGGTACCTCTACGGGTGCTGATTATGATCCAGGAAGCTTTATTATTTCAAATTGGCAGCTCTGCTGTGTGGATTCCCAACTCCATAAGCAACTCCCAGCCATAACATAGTCAAGTATGTGTGTCAACTCCAAACTTAATGGAGAACAACCCCAATGAACAGTATAAGATGTGTGGTACCAGGCCAGGAAGGGCAGCCATGAGGAGCACTTAGTGCTGAAAGCTCTGCCACCTGATATACACCTACAGCGAGCACCATAACTCAATGGAAAATCATCATAGTCAGTGTTTCTATGCCCACTGCCTCCCATCATTGTATAACCACCTCTGCAACATCGAATAGGGAGGGGGAAAACATACTTGACAGCGTTTAAGAAAAAGAAGACTATAATGTCAAGTTAAAAAGTATCAGTGAGGTCAGAACCCCATTTGCAGCGCCCCCTCCCCCCACACCTTAATTTAGGTATAAACTCTGAGAACATATAAACAACAACTTTTTGAATCCCTAAAAATGTGGGTGGTCACAGAAGGGAAACAGGGAAGACAGCCACATTTGAACTAACAGTGAACTTCCTTTTTTTCCCCTTCTGTGTTGTTGCACTCAAGGAAACATAGCAGATTGGGACAGTCCACCCTTACATCCCTTTAAGACAAACTTGGTGAGAAACAATTTTTGAGACTTTTGAGTTATTTCATGTAAGCCACAATAATGATAGTATCAGAATAAAGGCCTTCACTGCCCCCTGGTGGCGTGAAATGGCATTACCAAAATTCAAAGAAGACGCAGAATTGAACCGATTTGTAATATAGCACAGCAGGTAGGGTGTTTGTTCGATTCCTCCGTCCCTCTCGGAATGCATGGCAAGCTACCGAGAGTATCCCGCCCACACGGCAAAGCTCGACAAGCTATCCGTGGTGTATTTGATATGCCAAAAACAGTAACAAGTTTCACAGTGGAGACGTTACCCGCTCGAGCAAATGGATGAGCAAGGGTATGACAGTAATGACGGTGATTTTTACTTTCTAGCGTCCTCCAAACTTCTCCTTGTTTTTCTCCTCCTTGTTTCCTCCTAACTCCTTGTCGTTGCGTTTTTTTGTTTTGTTTTGCTTCGTTTAGGGATAACACCTGCCCATGATCAGGGTGGGTTATTTGACCTTTATTCACTTTTTAAAAATTAAATATATATTTTAATTGAATTACAGTGATATACACAGTTGCAAAGTAGTTTATTATTGGGTTTCAGCCAAATAATGTTCCAAGACCTGTCACTTCCTAACACCAATGTCCCCTTCTTCTTTTCCTCCTCTGCCCCTTCCTCCTCCTTCTCCTTCACCTCCTCCTCCTCCTTCTCCTTCTCCCCTCTGCTACTTCTCCTCTTCATCTTCCGCCTCTAACCCTTCCTCACATTCTGGTGCTCAGGTATACTTCTGGCTTGTAATCAAGAATTACTCCTGGTGCAGTTACATTACTTATTTGGGGCCTTTCTTGTTTCTTGATGAATGCTTCCATTACTGTGAACTTACCTTTCAGCACAGTTTTTAGGGTACCTCATATGTTCTTGTAATTTGTATCATCATTATTGTTACCAGGATTCTTCCCCCCTCCATCCCCTGCATCCTTGAGCTCCTTGTTTTGAAAAAATTCTCTTTCTTTTTCCCCCAGGCATGTTTATTGAGGCACTGTGATTCACAAATATTTCATAATAGAGTTGTTTCAGGAATAAATATTCCAACACTAATACTACCACTAATGTCCCCTCCTCTCCACCTATATCTTCAGGTTCCATCCCACCCACTTGGAAGGCATATAACAAATGGATTTCATATCAGTTGGTCCAACAAAACCAAGAAATGGTGGGTAGAAGTATCAGAAAAAAAAGTCAGTTTCTGATGATGAGTTGCTATATATTTTTAACCTTTCTTAAACTAGTAGAAAACAACCAGATGAACCAATAGTGAGTGCCATACTAAAGGGGCAGCTTCTCCTGCCCTTTAAGCAGCTTCTTAAACACTTCTTACAAAACTAGTTTTAAGGTTACTAATTCCCTAAACTGTTGCCTGTTCATGAAGTTCTGTATAGTACCTTTAAACCTTCAAATCTGAATGATAATCTTGCTAAATACAGAATGCTTGGTGAAGTGTTTATTTCATTGAGGGTTTTTTTTTTTTTTTTTTTGCTTATTGGGTCATACCCAGTAATGCACAGGGGTTATTCCTGGCTCATGCACTCAGGAATTACTCCTGGCAGTGCTTGGGCGACCATATGGGATGTTGGGAATCAAACTCGGGTCAGCTGTGTGCAATGCAAATGCCCTACCCACTGTGTTATCGCTCCAGCCCCAAGTGTTTGTACTATATCCTTACATATTTGTCTGACTCATAAAGTCTAATTTGATAGATCTGCTGTCCATTTAGTGTACTTTATTTTGAGTGAAAGTTTCTTTTCTGAAACTTTTTTTTCTGGATTTAGTATTCTTTCTCTATATATTTGGATTTTGTCATTAGGAGTATGATATATCTTGGGGTTTTCCTAATGGGTCTATTTTCACTGGGACCCCAGCGGCCTTTTGGATCTTGATGCCTGTAATCCTCAGCTCTGAGAAACTCTTGGCAATTTCTTTAGATAATGTTTTTTTACCATATTTGTCTTCTTGTTCTTCAGAGACATCACTGATTTTTATTATGTTCCTCTTGAATTTATCCCATAGTTCTTGGTATGCTGTTCATTTCTTCTCAGGGTATTTCTCACCTTCTGCTATTTTCTAGTGGTTTCCCCCTTCTTGTCTTGGAGCTCCTCGATCTTCTGTTCAGCTTCTGTTATTCTGATGTTCAGAGCTTCTGTCAACTTTCTTTTTATATCATCTACCATGTTCTTCATTTCTGTGATTTCTGACTGTAGTCATTTTCTCATTTCGACTACCATACTTTCCTGTGCTTTGCTGACTACCTGTACTATTGTTTCTTTGAAGTCATTAAACATCCTCATCAAAATGTCACTAGAGACACTGAGGATTTACTGGTGTTGTTTATGTGTTCGGTGATATTGTGTTTTGATCATTGTGCTTGATGGGTTTCTACATGCTTTCCCATTGGTTTTCTGGTGGTTTTTTTGGGGGGTGGGGTCATAGCAGGCGATGTTCAGGGGTTCCTCCTGCTCTGCACTCAAGAATTGTTCCTGATGGTGCTCAGGGACCATATGGGATGCCGGAAATTGAACCCAGGTTGGCCGCGTGCAAGGCAAATACCCTACCCACTGTGCATCGCTCTGGCCCCCTGGTTTTCTAGTGATCTTGTGCTGAGGATGTGTTACAATCCCAGGCCAGAGCCCCCACTGGGAGATACTAAAAGATAAAGCTGGCGACTGCTCTGTCTCTTCTGCCCATTTCACTGAATGACAGGAAGAATAGCTGTGAGCTGATGTAATTTCCTGAGCAGACTACTCCAAACAACATATCCCTTTCACTGTCATCCCGTTGTTCATTGATTTGCTCGAGCGGGTGCCAGTAATGTCTTCATTCGTCCCTGTCACATTCAGGGTCGGGGGAATGAGGTCCATTATTGTTACTGTTTTTGGCATATTTAATATGCCAATGGTAGTTTGCCAGGCTCTGCCATGTGAGATTCTGCATCGCTCTCTACTGTTGTAGAGTTGAGGGTGTATGAGATCTTCTGGGGACAATGAACTCCTCTGCTTTCTCCTTTTCCCAGTTGGCTTTCAATTTCTGTTGGTGAGGGCACAGTATCTTTCTGCAGTCAGTGTTCTCTCTCTCTCTTTCCCTCTCTCTCTCTCTCTCTCTCTCTCTCTCTCTCTCTCTCTCTCCCTCCCTCACACATACACAAACTCAACAAACACACTCACACACTATTATCTGAACTGAATTTTTGTAGATCCCATATTTTGATGACTCTGAATCCACTATGAGTTGGATCTATCATCTTGGCCCCATCTCCTCTGTGTGATATTTTTCATTTCTAATGTAATTGTCTTTGTTTGTTGTTTGCCTATTTTATGACTATATGCAAAACAGGAGTTATAGTGTTATTGCATCTATTTTCTACCAGTTTATTACAAAAATATCAAATTCTTTTTTTTTCCTCAAAGTTACTTAGAGTTTATTTGAAAGTAAGAGAAATTTATTTCTTTTCTTTTTTTTTTAAATTTTTAAATTTATTTATTTTTAATTAGAGAATCACCGTGAGGGTACAGTTACAGATTTATACACTTTTGTGCTTATACTTCCCTCATACAAAGTTCGGGAACCCATCCCTTCACCAGTGCCCATTCTCCACCACCCGTAAACCCAGTGTCCCTCCCACCCTCCCCAATCCCATCTCCCCCCCACCCCACCCTGCCACTGTGGCAAGGCATTCCCTTCTGTTCTCTCTCTCTAATTAGCTGTTGTGGTTTGCAATAAAGGTGTTGAGTGGCCGCTGTGCTCAGTCTCTAGCCCTCATTCAGCCCGCAACTCCCTTCCCCTACATGGCCTTCGACTACAATGTAGTTGGTGATCGCTTCTCTGAGTTGACCTTTCCCTGGAACGTGAGGCCAGCCTCGAAGCCATGGAGTCAACCTCCTGGTACTTATTTCTACAGTTCTTGGGTGTTAGTCTCCCACTCTGTTATTCTATATACCATAGATGAGTGCAATCTTTCTATGTCTGTCTCTCTCTTTCTGACTCATTTCACTCAGCATGAAACTTTTCATGCCCATCCACTTAACTACGAAATTCTTGACCTCCTTTTTTCTAACAGCTGCATAGTATTCCATTGTATAGATGTACCAAAGTTTCCTCAACCAGTCATCCGTTCTGGGACATTCGGGTTTTTTCCAGATTCTGGCTATTGTAAACAGTGCTGCGATGAACATACATGTGCAGATGTTGTTTCGATTGTACTTTTTTGCCTCTCTGGTATATATTCCCAGCAGTGGTATTGCTGGGTCAAATGGGAATTCAATATCTAATTTTTTGAGAGTCGTCCAAATTGTTTTCCAGAAGGGCTGAACCAGTCGGCATTCCCACGAGCAGTGAAGAAGGGTCCCTTTATCCCCACATCCTCTCCAACAGCGGTTGCTTTTGTTCTTTTGGATGTGTGCTAGTCTCTGTGGTGTGAGGTGGTATCTCATGGTTGTTTTGATCTGCATCTCTCTGATGATTAGTGAAAAATATCAAATTCTTAATAGTATTGATTGTTTCAAGTAAAATGATGGAAAATATTCAAACAATTTAGCTGGTAGTCTGCTACAAGATACCTATTATGTTTTAAAAAATGACTATTCTGGGGTTGGAGTGATAATACAGTGGGTATAGTATTTGCCTTGCACACAACCAACCTGGATTGGTTCCTTGGTATCCCATATGGTCCCTCAGCTAGGGATAACTCTTGAGTGCAGAGCCAACAATAACACCTGAGCTTCACTGGTGATGGCCTAAAAACAAAAATAAACAAGCAATTCACAAATGACACTTTTTTCATTACAAAACATGGATATATCTAGGTTAGCTTCCAAGACTGATCAGTTTCTGAACAACCAGAAAAATTCAGTTATGATGGAAACTAAATTAATATAGGAATACTCCAATATTGGATATAATGTTATATATACACACATAAATATATTGGATTTTTTCATGGAAACATTGAGCCATCTCATGGGCCATAAGGAAAAATTTTGATAAGGAAGCCAGAGAAACCAAATACAATTGTCTATGTGTTAGTGATTTCGTTAATGTGAAATGACTGACATAAGCAAATATACTGTATATTTTTGTTTATGTGAGTTTAATCTAGGAGTGAATTGTGAGGTACTGGTAATTAAATAGGAATTCCTGTTAGGGACATACAAGTGTTAAAGAATAATAGTGCCAACAAATGCATAAATGTGAATACAAAAAATCGAGAAGAAATGTCATCACTGTCATCACTGTCACCCCATTGATCATCGATTTGCTTGAGAGGGTACCAGTAACATCTCCATTGTGAGACTTGTTACTGTTTTTGGCATATCGAATACGCCACAGGGGATTGCCAGGCTCTGTCGTGTGGGCGAGATACTCCTGGTAGCTTACTGGGCTCTCTGAGATGGATGGAGGAATAGTACCCGAGTCAGCTGCATGCAAGACAAATGCCCTACCTGCTGTGCTATTGCTCCAGCCCAGAAGTAATATAAAGTATCTTAAACATAAAATATTAAACATTAAATAAATGTTTTGAAAAATATAAACAAGAAATAAAAATATTCAAAATTATGGACTAGAGTGATAGCACAGTGGATAGGGTGTTTGCCTTGCATGTGGCTGACCCGGGTTCAATTCCTCCATTCTCTAGAGGGCCCAGCAAGCTAGCGAGAGTACCCTGCCTGCATGGCAGAGACTGGCAAGCTACCCGTGGCGTATTCAATATGCCAAAAATAGTAACAAAAGTCTCACAATGGAGATGTTTCTGGTGCCCCTCGAGCAAATCGATGATCAAAGAAACAACAGTGCTACAGTTCTAAGTATTTTATAAGTGATTAAAATAACATATAATTAATCTATTTTTTCATACATACATGCTGAGGGAATTAGAAATGAATATAATAAATGGCAAATATGGAACAGTTTGTACGATAAATAAAAATCATGAAAATTTCTTTTTTATTTAAACTTTGCATTAAATAAAAATTTTAAAGTAGTACAAAAACAGCAAAACTTAGATTCAGAAGTGTGGCAGTCTGAGGAGGTTTAGAACAGGAATCTCTGCTGTTCATAAGGAATCACTTCCTTATGAACTTCCTTTAGAACAGGAATCTCAGTGTTCATAAGGAATCTATTCCTTATGAACAGCCTGTGTGGAGAGTGCTATCACTTATCCGTGAGCAACAGTAGTAATCAGTCTCATCCTCAGCTTGAGCCCAGATATGGTCAGGGTTGCTGTGTTGCCAGACTTGGAGACAGAGAAGTGATCAGGGATGTCTGAGGGCCGAGAAGTTGCATTACAAATCAAAAGTTTAAGAGCTGTTCCTGGGTGCTATTTGTGCCAGGAGACACCATATGTGTAAAAGTCAATGGCATTACTGCTTCTATCACAGGAGATGGTGACCGTCCATCCCAGAGCTTCAGGCACGGAGGAAAGCTGAGTCAGAGCATGTTGAGTCCAACAACCTGAACAAAAGAAGGGGAAAGTGAGAACCACACTTTGCTGAGTTTGAGATATTTCACAGGAGAGAATAGAACATAGAATCAAGCTAGAAACCTCCTCACCCCCACCCCCGGAGATCTCACCTGTGGCCTGGGTGAGGAGAGTGAGGAGAAACAAAGCCCAGGTCATAGTGGCAATGCCCCAAGAATGCTGTCCCCTGACTCCCAACATGGGAACTCGCTCTCCCACCTACTCTTATCCCTTGCTCTGCCTCTGCAGAGGGAAGGGCCTCCATGCAAATATATTTCCTCCTTTGATATCTGTTCACACCCACCTTCTTAAACTTGACCCTTGTGATGCTGCAGCTCTAAACCGCAGTTCTCACTTGAAAGATGAAAATGCACCTGCAGGGGTTGTCATAGATTGGACCATGATGTGATTTGCATCCTTCAAGTTGAAGGAGACATGGCCCAGGAATTCCTGGCTCAGGAATCTGGGACCTCCAAACTGGTGAGGATGACAGAGCAGGCAGGTGGACACGATCTGACTGTTCTGTTTCTATAGCCTTCAGGTAAATCTGGGGTTTTCCCATATTTCTTCAAACCTCTCTAGGTTTCCTCAACAGTCTGGGTTTTCTGTCTTATGTCTGTATGGTGGCCTGAACTAAGGATTGAGGTAGAAATTATTTAATGATTTGATATAGAATTTATTGGGGTATAAATCATGGAGGACTCAATTGCAGTCACTTTAGCAAAGCTCATAGGAAAGCAACTCACAGGATTTCATACAGGTCAGGGAACCACATCAAGATATTTTACCAAATATAAGCCTTTATTGCCTTCCAGTGGACACATGTTATAGGCCAACTCCAGCAGAGGCATCTGAGTGGGAAATGGAAAATTTCATCCTATTACTTCTGCTGCCTCCCTCCAATCCAAGCTTAATACAAACCTTGGGTCCACTAATCCAACTAAAGCTCATCCTCAGCTGATGAACATACTTCTATTTGTCCCCAATACATTTCTTTGCTGTAGTGCTGGTGTGAGGGAAAACACAGGAAAAGAAATAAAATCAACAAAGGAGGAAGTTCAGTTAAGAAATGTAGACTAGGGACTGGAGCAATAGCACAGCGGGTAGGGTGTTTGCCTTGCACGTGACTGACCCGGTTTCGATCCCCAGCATCCCATATGGTACCCTGAGCACCGCCAGGATTAATTCCTGAGCGCAGAGCCAGGAGGAACCCCTGTGCATCTCTGGGTGTGACACAAAAAAACAAAAATAGAATAAAAATTTAAAAATAAAAGAAATGTAGGATAACCTTGGCTTGTCCTTTCTGCCTGGCCACAGGGAATTTAAGTTTATTGGGTTACACCCATCACAGTGCTCCTGAGGCACTCTCATTCCTTTATGTTTATCTGTAACCCCTTTTTTAGTGCTCTGCTCCCCAACCAATCACCTTTGCCTCCTAATCAGACTCTGTTAACTTGTAAATTTTGCTTAGATGTTACTTCTGGCTCTGCAATTTACTTCTGTCAGTGCTCAGGGGACCAAATGGGATGCCACAGATCAAACTCAGGTCAACTGTGTGCAAGACAAACCCCTCCGCACTATACTATCACTTCAGTCCCTTAAAACACCTAAGAACATAATGTGTATCTAATCATTTTGTAATATTTAAAATAAATTTCAAAAAACAAAAATAGAGTGCAGAGAGATAGTGCAGTACAGGGAACTTGCCTTGTGTAAGACCCCACACTCCATATGGTCGTTCACCAGAGTCCTGCCAGGTGTGGGCCCTGAGCACAGATTAGCAGTAAGTCTTGAGCAGGTGTGATTTCCTAAATGACATAGATAGGTAGATGGTTAGCAGCATGTGAAAAAGTGTTCACCATCTCACATTTACTGGGAAAATTGTAAGCATCAGTGTCAGCCTGAGTGTGCAAGCATTATAATCTAAGGGACAACTCACAGCGAGCCTTAGCTAACAACAACAACAAAACAGTGCTGAGAAGCAGAGTCAAGCATGAGAAATCCCTGTCAAAACAACACCAGTAAAAAAGTCCTGTTGCATGAAGTGATATATCAGTTGGTCAGAGGCACAGAGATAAGACACGTGAGAAGAATGTAGAAGCATGGAAGGTCAAGGCATCAATCTGGCTCATGACAAAGAGTGACTACCAGAGGCCTCCTTTTATTCTATTTTTTATCAGTTACATCCTAATGACTTCATCACAGAGAAAGAATCACTAACGAGTGTACAAACAGTTATAGGATAAGCATTCGTCAAAATAACATCATAGTATGCATTGTCTTGTCAAAGCTATGTTGCCATGATTAAAACATCAGAGAAAGAGATGGAGCTGGACATGTTGACTCTACAGATTAAGTCCCCCACATTCTTGTGGTTGGTTACACAAAAAACAAAGAGAAGACTCATACTGATACTCAAAGTCAAAGCACACTAAGGATGTGTGAGAGAAGGAAACTGCCGCCTTGTACTGCCAAGATAATGTATGACCAGGCGGGCATATGAGAGCATGCTGCTGTAGTTCTCAGATCATCCAGAATCACAAGTTTTAGCTTGCCCACTTTCCTCAAAGTGGGCCCTTGGTTCTGCTTTCTGCTTGCAAGGCAGCATCCATAGGCTCTTCCTAATGTCCTGACTTAGCACCAACAATGTCCTATGTTTTTGTGTCTAAAGAGACACACCTTAATTTCTTACCTTTATATCATTTCTGATGTAGGAAGTTAGATAGGAAAGGGCCCCTATGGCAAAGGAATTCCTAGAGAGTAATAAATTCAATAGGGCTGAGGCTGCAAACACAGGAACCAAGGCCTGAAAAGAAAATCCAGGCACCAGTAACAGAAACAGAGAGGGCTGGACCCCATTCAGAGAGAAGCTAAAGCAGAAAGGAAGGCCAAGGAAGGAATTTTAAAGAAGATCATCAACGACTCCCAAGTCTATCCCCTTGACAACTGCCCTAGCAATGAACTTTTACCTAGGTAGAAATTCCACATGGGAACAGACTGGAGAAACTCTCTAAAAGCCACCTTCAACAAGGAAGCACTCACATATGCTGCCCAAGCCCATATGCTGCTTGTGCCCATGTGGCTGAGCACATGTGGTACCAGAGGACTTGTATCACCTGCAACTCCCATCTTGAGTTGGATACTGGGACTCTCTCTTCCTTTGAAGAAACCTTCCTTCTCTCTTGTCCGTGTTACTATCTCTCCCACTTTCCCTCCTTCCCATACTAAACTCTCCAAATAGAACCTGTTTTTACTTCATTGCTTGTCTACTCCTGAAATTCTTTACTGCTAAACAGAACAAAGTTCCTGGAAATCCTGGGTAAGGCTAGAACTGACTTCCCTGCAAAGAGCAATTCCCACTTCAGCCTAAGTCTGTGGCTCCCACCAAAATAGGCTTGCAGGGATTAACTCCTCTGTCAAGAAGACCAAGTGGTCATCAGGTAGCTTAATAGCCACCTGGCGGGCTGAAGGGGCTCTGGCCCATGCTGCACAAGGGCTCATCAAAGACTTTATCAGTCCTAGCCTTCTCAGGTGGCCCTAAGGTGGAAGAGGTAGATATGGGAGAAAGTGACCATCTTTCTCCTCTCTTTCTCACATAAGCCACACTTACGGGTCCACCACTTCATTTCCTCATTTAATTGACTCTGACTTTATAGAACTTATAGAATTTTTACCCTCGGAACATTCATTTTAACACTGTAAAAAACCCGAACAGTATTGAGGCCAGAGAGCAGCATCAGGGGAGGACATAAAGATAAGGTAGGACTGGGGCGAATACCTGCTTGGTGAAGGCAACTACTCTGTCAGGGTACTGAAATGATTGTTAGACCATGCCTAGGTTAGATGACCTGCAAGTCCTGGAAATGTATTCTTGACACCCTGAGTCACAGAGGGGCTACAGAACCAAGGAATGAATGTAATATAATTCTTTAAATGATTCAGAAATACCTATGGGAGTGCCTTAACCTAAACTGAGTTTACCAATGTAAATCCAAGAGTTGAAGCAGGGGAGGAGGAGGAGATTTAGGAACCTTACCTGAGCTTCTTCATGGTCTGTGATATATCCCTGCAAAAACAACTGAGAGTGTAGTCAGACTATCTGAGTTCCAATACTGATTTATCCAGTTCCCTGCCCCCCCCCCACTGTTTAGGGAACTGTGGATCAGAGGCAAGGAAACATCTTGGCGTTTTGCTGAGCTAAGCCAGCAAAGAAGTTTCTTTGATCTCCTCTAGGATTCCGGCTTTTGGCTTGGTGGCAAGAGAGGATTATCAGTGGAAAAGTTGTTCTGTGCTAGGCCCTCAGGAATCTATTTTGAAGGATTGAGAAATAAACCGCAGCCATATGCATAAGAGGTAGGATATGAAAAGCATGATTTTGTGGTGTTCATATGAAAAATACAGATTTTCACATTGTTCTATGTATCATTAACATCTCCTTATGTACTATAGAGCTGAGTTACCATGTACTTAGGACTTAAAGAAGTGATAAGTGGAGTTAGGGACAGGCTTCTCTGCTCTGCAGATGCTCCAGTTAACTGGGGGAATTAGTTTTCATAGCCTCTGTCAGGAAGTTGGTAGTTCAAGTCTATTGGGTTTTGGCTTCAAAGGTCTTTCTTCAGCTCAATTAAGAACCCTTTTCAAAGACATCAGAACTAAAGAAGTGGCCAAGAGTTCTGACTTATTTTTTTTCAGTTCTGACATTTTCTAATACACAATGTCTGCCTTGCATGAGAAAGTTTTCAAGTTCAAATCCTGGTGCCACCACATATCATGAATATGATTCTAGAAGCTCTGTTGTTTCAAATTGGCAGATTTGCTATCAACTTTTTAGATGAAAGGCAACAGGCAGATCAGGTGATAGTTGTCGATGTCGTGGATGTCTCCCTTCTTGTATAACGGGACAGTCCTGCTGGTTTTTCATTGGAATGGAACCTTGCATTCAGACAGGTAGCCTGTGAAGAGCCAAGCCAGTGTATTGACGAGTACTGAGTACTGGCAGCAGATTCTTCAGGTGTTCGTGTCTGACCTTGTCTGAAGTGGGTGCTGTACATTTACTGACGAAATGGCATATTGGATTTTGGAAGGGAGAATGCTGGGAATGACATATTCATCCTGTGGAATTTGGTATGTGGGCTTGTGGGCAGGTGGACATGGCTATCAAATAGATCCGAGTAGAAGTCGTGGATAACCTTCTCCATTGCCCTTTTGGAAGATGTGATAGATCCATCAGGGCATTGAAGGGCAGTCATCTTGGTCTTAGAGTTGGCAAAAGACAGGTGTGCTTTGTGAATATTTTTCCTGGCTTCTGCTGCATCATCCAACACTGCTGCTCTTCTCTCTTTGAGGTCTTCCTTTATCACTTCTCTGCATAGCTTTGCAGGCTCAGAAATTAGTTTGTGAATGCTGGGGCTTGTGTCAAACCACATGGCAAATGAGCTTGAGAGTTTCTGAAGACAGGCATTGTTTTGTGGCTCTCTCTCTCTCAATGTTCATTGCATAATCATAGAGGTATTGAAATAGTCGATCATTTTCCTTGTTGATGTTGTCAACAACATCATCTTCCCATATCGCTACAATAGTGCCAAAGGACTCCCAGATAGTGGTCGTTTAGGGAGTTCTATTCTTAAACTTTGCAGCCCTTTCTACCCGCTCCATGAAGTAGAATTTTGCACAGAGACGGTGGTCTGGTCCCGTTTGGAATTTTGGGATAACAGTGACATCGGTCAGGCAAAACTGTCAATTAAATATGATGTGGTCAATTTTGTTGTGGAACTGTCCACTCGAAGACTCCCATATCCAACGTTTGGATCGGCCTTCTGGAACTGTGAGTTACCATGGATGGTCTTGGTCAACATGATGAATTCAGACAGCCTCTCACCTTGTTCGTTCCATTCTAGGCCATGGTTTCCAATGTGGAGTTCTTCGGGTGACCTTCTTGGTCCTATCTTGGCATTAAAATCACCGACAATGAACTTGTAGAAGGTGTGGTCTTCTTTATAGAACTTCTCCAGCTCCATGTAGAACTTCTCAGTTTCTTCTTTGTTGTAGTTGGATGTTGGAGTTTAGACAACAAAGATAGAAATAGCCAGCAACGAGGCACATCTATTCAAATGTAAGCATCCAATTCAGGTTTTTAGGCATCTGAATGAATCAATGCTCATGGCTAAGTTTGTGTTGACAAGAACACCGACACCCCTGATGCCTCTTCTGTGGCATGTTCCGAGGAAAAATTCTTCTCCAGTGTCGAAAATGGCGTGATGTGTTTGATGTCTTCTCATCTCAGTCAACCCAATGACGTTGTACTTGATCTTCTGCACTTGGACCATCAGGTCTTTGATGGATGCTTCTGATGCCACTGTATGTGCGTTAAAAGTGCAGATGGTCATTATAGTCCTTCTTTGTTTTGGCAGCCTTTGTTTTGGCACCCTGAGATTTTAGCAGCCTCTCCTTGCTCGTCCTTCTCAATGCTGCCATATTGGGGGCTCTTCCAGTGTCAGAGGAATGAGGCCCATTTTTGTTACTGTTTTTGGCATATCAAATACATCATGGGTAACTTGCCAGGTTCTGCTGTGAGGGTGGCATGTAGGGAGGTGGCCCCCTTCCTACTCCTCACTCATCTTCAATTTTGTTTTCAGAATACAAAAATTAAAATGGAAAATAAATTATCTGATGCACCAGTTAGGGGCAGGGGAAGGAATCCTCTGGGAGAAGGATGTTAAATTAAAAGGAAAGCAGAGTTTCCTGAAGTGATGGGACTGCCTATCCCTTAATTGCTGTGGTATGAATTTAATCTTGTGATAGAATCACATAGATATTAATATGCTCATACATGCTCATATACACTCACATCCATACAGTAATGAGCAGGAGTACACCTCAGGAAATGTGATCATATAAAGTATATATGAATATATTTCCCCTCTTTCTTTTTGGGGGTAATGCACCCCCAGCTGTGCTCAGGAATTGCTCCTGACTCTGCTCAAGGGTCACCCCTTGTGATGCTCGGGTACTAGATAGGTGCTTGGGAATGAACCAAGGTCAGATGTGTTCAAGACAAGTGCCATACCTATTGCACTGCCACTCCAAAAGAGAAAATATTTCATTAAACACTTCACAAAACAGGATACATATCATAAGTAAGCAATTAAAAAATGCACCATATCTTCTAACTAAGGAAATGAAAATTTAAAATACAATAGAGATTTAAATGGACACACTAGTATATCAGAATGGCCTATTCTCCCTCCCATCTTTATTGAGGCATTATGATTTATAACACAGCCAATGCTAGTTTCATACATACATTGTTCTACCATCACACCCATCAGCAGAGCACCAGCTTCTCTCCACCAATGTCCCAAAGGCATCTTCCATCCAACTCCACACTTTTCACAGTAAAATAAGCTCAGTGCATCAACTGTCCAGTTCTGTTGCCTCTGACCATTTGCTACTACCTTTCTGTGCATTTTAAATCCCATACACGAGAACAATCATTCTACCTGCTCCTTTCTGACTGACTTCACTCAGCATGATACCATCTACGTAGCAGAAAATTGCATGGTTTCGGGTGTTGGAGCAATAGCACAGTGAGTAAGACGTTTGCCTTGCATGCGGCAGACCTGGGTTTGATTCTCAGCGTCCCATGTGGTCCTCCAAGCACCGCCAGGAGTAATTCTTGAGTGCATGAATGAGCCAGGAGTAACCCCTGTGCATATCTGGGTGTGACCCAAAGAGAAAAAAAGAAAAAAGAAAATTGCAAGATTTCATCCTTTCTTACAACTGCATAGAATCCCATTGTGTAGTGTGTAACAACCACAAATTCTTTTATAAATACATTTTTATTAATAAATAAAATGTGTGTGCTCCAAAAGAGGTTGGATATATGTCCTGGTAGACCTCCCAAATCGCTTTCCTACAATGTAAGCACAGCAGGCTTATGTTATAGGAATGTACATAGTAGGATCCTACCTTACGCCCATCAGAAAGATAAGAAATATTTGTTAGTTGGGGCAAAGACACTGTAGGCCTTTGTCAGAACAACTTTTTACTGGGTTAGAGAGGATGGATGTTTGGTAACATTCATCAGGGAAAAAGAGTTAAAGACCAAATGACACCAGTTTGAGAGAGGGCTGGTTAAATAACAAGGGAACTTACTGAAAGGTTTGTCTTGGGCAAGCACGATGATGAGGATTTCCCACACTGTCTGTAAGGTTTGTTTGGGACCAAATGGCAGCCAGCTGATGAAATAGCCACACATTCCCAGAATCAAAGATCACCAGGCCCCTCTCTGGCACCACCAACAAGGACAGAATTTATGGTCTATCCCAAGCCTGGTTAATGGAGTGGAACTTCTCCTTCAACACCTACAAAAGTCTTTTGAGCAGAAATGGTGTCACCCTTGTGATGTAGACAAGTAAACAGGAAAAGACCCATGGCAATGGAATTCCTAGGATGTAATAAAACTGCCTGCTAGGCCTTAAGGCCATCAGGGCCCAACATATGAGCACAGGAACTAAGACCTGATAAGTCTTCCACCTGGGCCCCATAACACCGAGTTATGGGGTTAGACTCCCCTCAGAGAGAAGTTCCAGCAAAAACAAATGGCCAGGAAAAGAATTTCAAAGAAAACTATTGACCAAACCAACTCTATCCACCTTGGCAACCACCTAGCAATGAACCCAGGTAGAAGCCCGATGTGGGGGCAAGCTGGAAAAACCCTATAAAAACCACCTTGAAAAAAGAACACATATGCCGCATGAGCCCATGTGCTGCTTGTACCATGTGTCAGAGCACATGTAAGGCCTGAGCACATGTGGTGCCTGAACCTCCCCTCTTGAGATTTGTACTTTCATGCTTCTGTATCTAATGCTGGTGTGTGTGTGTGTGTGTGTGTGTGTGTGTGTGTGTGTGTGTCAGGCTTTCTCTGACTTTGGAGAAGCCCGAGTTCTCTCCTGATTGTGTTGCACTCTCTCACTTTCTCTCACCTCCCCCTTTCTAAAGCCCTCCAGAAAAAATCTGTTTTGCTTCACTGCTCATCTACTCCTGAAATTCTTTTCTGTGAGGTGAGATAAAACTTGGTAACCCTGAGTCCTGGAGTGGCAGAGGTGGATCGGGAGAAAGTGACCTTTTCTCTCCTTGCTGCCTGACATAAGTCACCAATGGGGGCACTGACTTCACTTGGACAAAAGCAAAGAATCCTCCACACCTTTGAGGAGCCCAACATGCTCTGTGTTCTCCAGATATAGTGTCATAAACACTGCACCATGATCTTTAGGCCCCAGATCTACCAAAAAAAATTGAGTATAAAATTCTGTCCTACCTCTCATGAGTTCAAATAATTTCCAACTGAACCCCGGTCCTTACTAGAGTTCTGCTTCATCAATGAGGCATCCTGGTACCTGGCACTTGCTGATGCAATTTTGAGAGTTACCTTAGAACTCTAAAATACAAATCTGTTCTTGGAGTAGATTATGCATAGAGTCCATGGTTTCTGGGGATTTGGAATCTCAGCAGAGCCTTTCTATTGGGCTGGCGCTTGTAAAGATGATATGTTCACTCTTAGAGTTTTCTCTAGAGACTTATGTTGTAATAAGGCAGGCAGGTAGACAGGGAAGGGCCCCCATGGCAATGGAATTCTTGGGAAGTAATAAAACTAATTGCTTCAAGGCTGCAAAAATTCCCCTTCATGAGCACGGGAACTAAGGCCTGATAAGACCCTTTGCTGGTGCCAACAGACCCAGAGAAGCCTGGACCCCACTCTGAGAGAAGCCCAGCAGGAACAGAGGCCAAGAAATAAATTTCAAAGAAGACCATAAGCCAATTCCAACTCTATGTCCTTGGGAACCAATCTACTTTTCATGTACTGCATTTTCACGTACTGTGCATACTCTAACTGGTCCATGCATGAAAATGCCCATGTTATTATTCAGATAACTTTTTTCCTGACAGCTTGTAGTCAGGTATCAAACCTAGTTATTTATTTTTTACTTAGAACTAATTTTATTGTGCTTTGCTTTTATTTTTTTTTTTAGTTTTTTCTTAGTGAATCACTGTGAGGCACAGTTACAGACTTACAAATTTTCGTGCTTGTTTTTCAGTCATACAATGATCGAGTACCCATCACTACATCAGTGTCCATTTTTCACCATCAATAGTCCCAGCATCCCTCCCACCACCCCACCCTGTTCCTTCTACTTCAACCCACATCTGTGGCAGGGCATTCCCCTTACTCTCTCTCCTTTTGTGTGTTGTGATTTTCAATAGAGGTATTAAGTGGCCATCATGTTTGGACTATAGTCTACATTCAGCCCACATCTCACATCCCAAGCAGACCGTCCTAGCACCTTTTACTTGGGGGTCCATTCGCTATCTGAGCTGCCTTATACCCCAGCATGTGAGGCCAGCTACTAAATTGTGGAGTAATCCTCCTGGTACTTATGTTTTGCCACTAAGAGAACTTTATTCAGAAGCTTGAAATACTTGCCATTTTATTGTAATGTATGTGTTTTAAAGGCAGGCAGGTAGAGAGGGAAGTGCCCCCATCACAATGGAATTCTTGGGAAGTAATAAGACCAATTGCCCCAAGGCTGCAGAAAGCCCACTTTGTAAACACAGGAATTAAGGCCTAAAAGACCCTTATCTGGTGCCAACAGACACAAAGAAGGCTGGACCCCACTATGAGACAAGTCCCAGTGAGAATGAAGGCCAAAAATTGAATTTCAGAGAAGACCAATCCCAACTCTACTCCATTGGCAACTACCCTAGCAATAGACTCTTAACTACATAAAAAGCTCCAGGTGGGGAGCTTTGGGAAAAACCCTACAAAAGCCACCTTGAACAAAGGAAGTGCACACATACACTATCCAACCCACATGATGTTTGTATCCACATGGCCAAGCATACGTGGTGCCAAGCACATGTGTCACCCACATCTCTCCTCTGCTTTTGCAGAAGCCTGTGCTCTCTCTTGACAGCATTGTGCTCTCGTTTTCTCCTTCATTTCTCCTACATTCAGTTTCCTCAGAAAACCTCCAAATAAAATCTGTTCCAAATTAGTTGCTAGTGTTTTCCTGAATTTCTTTTCTGAGAGAAGGGAAAGGACCAGGAAAGTCTGGGTAAGACCTAGGATTGATTTTCCTTTCCTGCAAAAAGCAATGCCTTGTTCCAGTCTGAATCCTCGGCTCCCTAAGAAATTGGGTGCTGTTGATTAACTCCCATGCATAGTGGAACTAGTAGATGTCAGGTATGGCTTGTTGGACACCTAGTGGGGCTGGTGAGACACAGGTCTGTGCCATGCAGGGACCAATGGCAGACATTCAGTCCTAGCCTTCAGGTAAGTCACCCAGGGGTGCATTGCCATCAATAGGAAACAACACTGTAGTCTGAAATTGACCTAGGTTATGACCAACATCTGCTTCTCATGCAAGAGACCAGATAGAACTAAAAGAAGACTCACTGGTCTCAGGGACCTGGGAAGAGAGAGTAGCTCAACTTGAATCTTAGTGATCAAGAGGGCAGACAGTGAGTTTTTGTTCTCATTTCTCCTTTGTTTTTGTCACTGTGGATACCCAGTTTGGCCAGCATCAGGATAGTCTAAACCACAATAATACTCAGCCTCATCCACAGGTTGGACATTTGAGATGGTTAAGTAGCGGTCTGCCCCTGAGCTGGAGCCTGAGAAGCGATCAGGAACGTTGTCCCCTTTGCTGATGGTTCCATCACTTTTAACTTGCATCAGATAAGTGGGGCTCCTGCCTTGAATCTGTTGATACCAAAAAATATAGTAGCTGCTGTGCTCCTGGCTTAAGGTGCAGGTGAATTTGATTGAGGTTCCAGGTGCGGCATTAGCAGAAGGGGTCTGAGTCACCGTGGGTGGAGCACAAAATCCTGGAATAGAAAATAAACAATAATGCTGAATTCACCTAGACTTGTCAAATACTCCCCAGGACTGTGCTTGGAGGGAAAAACAGGAGAAGGAACCCTTTAATTTGGGGATGGCCTAACCTTGAGAGAAAATGAAGGGCAGGAGGTAGAAGGGAACCCAGGCCATGGTGAGAGGTTTCCGAGAGCGCTCTCCTAAAACTGCCCTATGCACTGGTGTCTCCTTGGCTCTCTGTGTCCTCTCTTCATGCAGTCACAAGAGGGTGGAGCCTTGAATGCAAATCTGTTTTCCATTCATCATTAACCTCAAACTGACACTTCTGTGAGGTTCCAAATAAAGCGTCAGCTATGGGTTTTCATTTGGGAGTTCATTCTATTATGAAGTATATTTAGAAAAAGCTTCAGACACCTGTTTTTTCACTTGAATGCAGCCCAAGGGACTTAAATGTACTGATCATCAAACAGCACTCTTGCGCCCCCTAGAGGTTCCAGGATGAATGCCATCCTCCTTCTGTGGTGGTGGTTGAACAGGACAGCATCTCTTGAACTTTAAGAGGGAGAGAGCCACACCAAATGAATGCTCTCATATGCAAGATATATAGAAATATAATGATGAGATAACAAATTCCCAAAGACAGTCGTAACGGAGAACTTGAGAACTGGTATTCAGTAGAAGACATATCCCTTGAGGAGACAGGGGATAGTATAAGGAGGGGGCAATTACTGTGGGAGAGGGAGCTGACACTTAGGGCCAGATTTGGGTATTTACAGTTCCTCACCGTCCAGTTCAAGCTGGAGGAAGGGGTCACATCTCCAGTCATGTCTTTGGCACGTATGCACTGTGATTTTCCTGAATAAGGGATAGAGTTGTTGGGGGCCAAGACTGACTTATACTTTGATACAGCCCTGACAGCAGTTGTCATAAGGTAAGCATTTGTACCTAGGAAGGGGCCCTGAGTGTGATGCAAAGTTGGAGTGATCATGGTTTTACCATACAGGGGACCCTTGGTGCAGAGCCCTGTGATCGCCTTTGAGATGTCTGGCTCAGGGGAACAAGGCTTTTGGACCATGTTTCAGGGGTTCCCTTCCTGGAAATTCAGCTGAGAAATCAGTGTTTTCTGGCTTGGGATGCCATAGGAGCAGTTGAACAATTGGGCCTGGGTTTCTGGCCTGCAGTGACATAGGTGACATTCTTCAGTGAAATTCCCCTGGAACTCAGTGGAAAATTCAGAATAGCATGGATTAGCGAGGACCAATCTTTAGGGTTCCTGGGGGAGTTGGACATCGAACATGGAGTGTGGTCCTCATTTTTTACTGCATGGGAGCCCCACGACTGTACATGTCTCTGCATGAGGGGCAGGGGCTCAGAGACAGCTGGGACCTCCTGCTCCATCTCATCTCTGAGCTGCTGGGAACATGGGTCCACCGCAAAGGTCCAACTCTGGGGATACAGGAAGGTGGAAACATCTATATGGAGGGAAGCCTTTATAGGAGCAGAGAAGTGGTGCTGGAAGATGGTAAACTATTGTGTATGAAACCCTATCAGCAACAGTACTGGAAACCATGTACAAAAATGCATGTTTGAAAAAGTGACTCTTGAAAAGCAGGGTGAGGAGAGGCCATTGGTGGAAGGAAGTGGATACTAGTAAGTGATCCTTGTTGAAACATTGTATGAATGAAACCCAATATGAATAAGTTTGTAATTTCATGGTGAGTAGCACTATATTGTAGCACTGTCCTCCCATTGTTCATCCAATAAGTGCGCACTTGTAATGTCTCCATTTGAGACTTGTTACTGTTTTTGGCATATCGAATATGCCACGGGGATCTTATCAGGCTCTGGCATGTGGGCGGAATACTCTCCGTAGCTTGCCAGGCTCTCTGAGAGGGATGGAGGAATTGAACCTGGGTAAGCCAATTGTAAGGCAAATGCCTTATACGCTGTGCTATGGCTCTAGCCCTTCATAATGAGCAAATTAAAAAATTAAAAAATAAACTATACTACATATATACTTACAATGTTTTGACATAATGCTAATGATTAGTTTTTAAATTTCCATTCTTATAACTCAGCAGTTTTAAACTAGTAACACCTAGGAATCAGTGAAAATGAAATAAGTAATTTCAGATACCTAAAATCCAATTCTTTGGTAGTTACTATTTTGATGACAAATTTTCTTGGTTTAGCTCTGAGTTTATTTTGTTTGGCACTATTTGCACCTCCTGAAATGTGTACCATCTCCCTCCTTAGGCTGGGGAAAGTCTTTGTTAATATCACTAAACTAGCTCTTCTTCCCATGTCTGTTATTTCTATAACTTGGATATTATTTCTCTTTCCATGTTCAATTAAATGCCTTACATTTTCTCCTTTTTTAATCTCTATTTTTTCCATTTTTTTGGTGATGGCTTATGTTTTATCTTCAAGTTCATTGATTCGGTTTTCAGCATTGTTTATTCTACTTCTATAACTTGGTACTATAATGTACTTCTGTTTCACATGGATTATATTAATATTTTTATCAATTTTCTCAGACATGGTGAATTTAAAAGTTTTTGTTATAACCAGTGTTGTTGTTCTGAGGTCTTCATCAAATAGTGGTGAAAAATTCAAGGGATTTTTTCATTATTAATAGCTTTGTGGGTGCTAATGATGGAACTTCTGATTCTGGATCATCAGAGAAGTGAGCTGTTACACTGTTCATAATATCAAACTTCTATTTCTGCCTCTGTTGCTTTCTGGCCACTTCCACTGCCTGGTGACAATATTTTAGCAGGAGAGACAGGTAAAGTTAGGTCTTAAGTTCTAAAGCTGGGGAGTCATGGGGGAATGGAAGGTCAACAATGAGACTCTGTGGGTTCACAGCATGAAATTGGAGTGTGTGAGGTGGGTAACTAAGAGCAGGTGTGGTTGTGTAGGTGCCTGCAAGGTTTAGGGTGGAACAGATGGGTAAGAGGAGAAGAGGTGCCATCCTAGTACAAAATACTGAAGTGGAAGAAATATGAAGGCCCTTCCCACAACTGTAAAATTGGAAGACAACCCCCTAAATTTTAGATAGAAGCCAGATCATTAGTGAATGTTACATATGCTCCCAGCAGATAACAGAAGAGCTAAGCAGCCACGGTGACACTCTGTGGGTTCACAGCAGGAAGTTAGAGGGTGTGAGTTGGGTGACTACTTTAATAACAAAGTTTCTTTGTGTTGCTCTGAGTTTATTTTATTTGGCACTGTTTGAACCAAACAGTGAACAAGATTCATTCTAACACACCACTGTGAGAGCTGTGAGAGCTGGTGCTTGCTGCTCTAATGTTCAAAGCCAAACTAAAAAGCCTAGTCCAAGGCCATTCTTGGAGTAGGGCTAATGATGGGAGCTTGGAGCCCATGGGTATTGAGGACTTGGTCATCTTAACACAGCCCCCAATCAGAATGGTCTTTGTCCTGAATTTATCAGTGCACTAGTATCTCAGTCTCATGGAATGTGGTGGAGAAAACAGAAAGTTGTATTCTCAGTTGACCTAAGTTATGAGTCCTGTCTGCTTCTGTATGGTTGTGCCTTCAGAAGTGTTCAGGATTATTTGGTTTACAGGAAGTAGTGTCTACAGTTCCAGGTTCTATGGGGAGGACAGGGAACAACACAGTTGTATAAAAATAAAAAGAAAAGAAGGGGCGCGCAGGCGGCGAGGCAAGCGAAGGAAGGAAGAAGGCCAAACTGGTTGCTCGATCGGTTTATTTCATGTCCATCTCCATTCTCCTCTGATTCTCCTCCTGCTTCTTTCTCCCCCATCCTACTTAATTCTCTCTCTCTCTGCCTCTCTCCCGGCTCTCGGTCTCTCTCTCGATCTGTGGATCTGGCCCCCAACCCACTCTTACAGCCTAGTTAAATCTCCACCGCATCAGGGGGTTGGGGCATACACATAGGTGTGGTCAGCAATAGGGTTAGGTTCTTTTCCCTAGGGGATGCTTCTCCTAGGACTTAATTCTCTTTCAGCAGGAGGATCCACCCAAGGGCAGAGTCCCATGAAGGTGTTTCTCTTCTCAGCCAGCAAACATATAAGAATTCATAATATTAATATTAATTATTTTGTATGGACACAATAAGAGATGCATTAAAGCTTATAGAATTGCTCTCCTGGGGCCATCTCAATCTCAGACTACAGTGCTCAGGCCAGATCAGTCTTTCCTATCCCTGGCAGGGTCCCAGTCTCATAATTACTATTGGATCATGACAGCATTTGTCTATGATCAAGCTCTTAACTTATAGTTAAGAATTAGGCACTTTGGCCAGGCCCATCTCGATGCCAGGGTAGCACATAACTCACCGCTTGCCCTGGATCCTTCCCGTCCCACGTCGGGGACCCTACTTTGGGGTGCTAGGAACTGAGGGCAACTGAGGCTTAAGTGGAGAAAGCAGATGCCCAGAAGGGAATAATATTCGAGGCCAATTAAGTCTTAAGTTGTAAAAACATAATATTGTCTTCTTGTGTCTATACAAAAAAGACATAGCTTTAAAGTAAATTATTCAAAAGGCATAAAGAGGAGAGAAAGGCAATGTTATAATATTCAGTGTCCTAGAAAGTTCTGACCTTACCAATAAACAGAGTTTGATTAAGAGAAGAGCAGATAAACTGGTAGAAATGGTTACAGATAAACAAAGGAATGGGAGTGACTTGGGAGCACTTTGATGGGTGTGACTGATAAACCTAAGCTCCTAGTGGCAAGGGGGAAAGGACAAACCAATGATATCCAACAACAACGTAAGTCTCTGTGATCAAAAAGGCAAGGGTGAAAGGTTTTATTTTTACTTCTCCCTTGTTTTCATCACTGTCATAACTGATTTGGTCATATATAGCATGGCATACAGTATAATGATATTCAACCTCATCCACAGATTGGGCATTTGAAATGGTTGAGTAGCATTCATCTTCTGAGCTGGAGCTTAAAAGCGATCAGGGATATCATGCCATTTCTTATGGCTTCCATCACTCCTACCATACATCACAAAGACAGGGGCCTTTCCTGGACTCTGCTGATAGCACTTAGTGAAGTCATTGTGTTCCCTGCTGCTGGTAAATTTGATGGAGGCTCCCAGAGAGGCAGTTGCAGAAGGGATCTGGGACAGCACTGGATGAGCACATAACCCTGGAAGAGAAAATAAAGGACAATCTGTTTTTGTTTTCTTTGTTTTTCTCTTTGCGTCACACCCAGTGATGCACAGGGGTCATGCCTGGCTCTGCACCCAGGAATTACCCCTGGCGGTGCTCAGGGGACCATATGGGATGTTGGGAATTGAACCAGGCTTGGCCGCGTGCAAGGCAAATGCCCTACCCGCTGTGTTATCATTCCAGCCCAAATTAAGGGCAATCTGGAATGCAGGTAGCTGCCTCTTTGTAGTGTGCATCGGGGCAAATCCAAGGCAGGATCCTTGAGTGTCTTGGATGCCTTTCCTGTGGAGAAAATGAGAGAGAGCAGGTAGAAAGGAATCAAGTTCATGATGAAATGGGCTTCTAGGAGCTCTGCCTGAAGAAAGCCCTGCTTCTTTGTTGCCTCCAAGCTCCTGTCTGAGGGAGCCCTGAATGCAAATCTATTCTCTGTCCCCACAAGACTGTGTCTCTCTCAGTCATGTCTGAGCCCAAAGTCTAAGGACATTAACATTGTGATTTCCAAAGTTCAAAAGAAATGGTATGACTTAGGCTTTCAGCATGGGAGTTGACTCTACTTTAGAACTATCTTTAGAGGAAGCCAAGTGGGAACACTAAGGGTCAGTTCTTTTATACCTATACATCTTTATGTAAATATAATTTATATCTTATATGTGTAATATGCCAGTTGCTAACATGATCATTCACCTCTCTCTTTTTTATTTTTTGTTATTATTTATTTTATGGGTCACACCTGTCTTTGCTCGGGATTTACTCTAGCGCTGTGCTCAGGGATCACTCCTGGTGGGCTTGAGGACCACATGGAGTGCCAGAGATCTAACCTGGGTCAGTTGTTTTTGCAAGGCAGGGGTCTTGCCTGCTTGTACTATTTTTCAGGCCCCCTTATTGGCCTCTCTACCCAAGTAACTCAGCTATTTTTAAGTAACGGGTGAAGCTCCCCTAAAAGATGTGCTTTCAAGGTCTGTTACTACAGAAAATGGGTTATTATGTAGTATCCACCAGCACAGATGAAAGATGGTGAATAAGATCATCAAGATGGTGCCTGGTGCTAAATCCATCCTGTTTAACCTGTGGTTTCTTGCTTCTTGTTCCACTACTATAAGGATTATAGAACTATAAGCCTGTGTTCAATCCTGCCCCATTCTTTCCCCTCAATTGAAATGACTTTCTGATTTAAACTAGTTTGACTAGCTCTGAGGATCATTCTTGGCACTGTTCAGGGACCGTTATGTAGTTCCTGGGATTGAAACATAGTCAGGCACGTGCAAGGGCAGTACCTTAGTCCTGTACTATCTCTTCAGCCTCTCTCAATATTTCAAAGATATTGTTCTAATAGAGCTGCTCGCGCTGTTCTTAATGAAAATTCTGATTTCATTTATTTATGTGGTGTTTATTTGTATAACTGCTTTTGGTGGGGAAATTCATCACTGGTTTATAGCACAATCCTACTGTTGATAAACTAGAGCTCTTTCTCATATTTCCTGAGTTTGAGCTTTATGGAACTTCTTGAGTATGTCAGTTGATGAATCTGTATGAAATGTGGAATGTTGTTTATTATTTCTGCAAATTTTTTGTTGTTGTTGTTGCTTTGTTTGTTTTTGGGGCCTTTCTCAGAGATGCTCAGTGATAAGCTCACCATGTGCAAGGCAAATGTTCTACCTGCTACATTTTTGCTCTGTGTCCTACAAATTAATTTTTAATTTATTGTTTCTTCCTCTTCTCTTTCCCAGGGATTCCTGTTACAGCTATCCAAAAAGTCTCATCTTTATTCAATCTCTTCTGAGTTTTTATTGTTTATTTTTTATAACTTCTATTACTATTTCATGAAATTAATTGAAAAATCTTATTTTATAGTGCTGATAATACCGTGAATCTTAATACATGTTTGTGAAAAGATAAGCTATGTACTTTTTATCTCCGTGAATCTGATTAGAATTTTCTAGAATGTCTACCATATCTAAATGACTATGTTTTCTTTCAAACATAGTCTCTGGTTGAAAAGTCAGCACCAGGCTGGGGCTGGAGCGATAGTACAGATGGTAGGGCATTTGCCTTGCACGCGGCCGACCCAGGTTCGATTCCCAGCATCTCATATGGTCCCCTGAGCACCACCAGGAGTAGTTCCTAAGTGCAGAGCCAGGAGTAACCCCTGTGCATCACTAGGTGTGACCCAAAAACAAACAAACAAAAAAAGTCAGCACCAGGAATGAAGGTAGGGTGCTAAAGCTAAAGGCTCATGAGAAGTCAGTGACAGAACTTCAATAAATACATTGGAGTCAGCAGAAAATGATTTTTTAGTTTTTATGTCCACTTGTAATTTTTAGTTTTTATGTCCACTTCTGATTTTAATATGGTATAAATAACATAGAAATCAAAGATTTTTGCTATTATATTTAGTTTCCAACACCCAAAGATTTGGCAGACTCTTCTGAACCTTAAGAAAGAACAAGCTTTTGTTCCTATTTTTGTGATGTTTTGGGGCCACACTTGGATATACTCAGGGTTTACTCTTGGCTATGTGCTCTGGGGACCATACGCGGTGCTAGGATCAAAACCTGGTTGGTTATGTACAAGGCAAATGCCATACCTGCTGGACTATCTCTTGTGCCCTAAAAAGAACTTTTGCAAAACAAGCACTGTAGCACTGTAGCACTGTCCACCCATTGTTCATCCATCTGCTCGAGCAGGCACCAGTAATGTCTCCATTGTGAGACTTTTTATTGTTTTTGGCATATCGAATATGCACGGGTAGCTTGTCAGGCTCTGCTGTGCGGGCATGATACTCTTGGTATCGAACACGAGTTGGCCGCATGCAAGGCAAATGCCCTACCCACTGTGCCATTGCTCCAGCTATTTGGAATACTGTATGACTGATATCAATCATGAACAGCTTTGTAATGCTCTATCTTACAGTGATTCAATAAAAAAATTTAAAAAAATGAAGATAAAGAAGATTGGATCCAATAATGGGGTGGGGAGAAGATAGACTGATTTCTTAAAAAAAAAAAGGAAATAGATATCTGAGAGAGAGGTATAACACAGTAGTCAAAACACAATGTAATAGAAAGTATGGGGGAGACCTTTACTTTTAGAACCTAAGAGAAAGAGTGGGCTCAGGGTAGGAATAAAGACCATTTTGAGGTACCTCCCCTCTCAATGTCTGTCACAAAACACCTGTGGCTTTGCTGCTGTGCCTACACTTTACCACCTTGAGACAATCTTTCCTCTAAGCTCATCAATGTGAAATTTGCTGGGTCTGCAGAACCATGCTATCCAACTATGTTTTTTTTTTCCTAGAAAGAGTTGGGTTTGACAAATGGAAATGGGACTACATCAAATTAAGAATCTTCTGTACTCCGGGGTCAGAGCGATAGCACAGCGGGTAGGGCGTTTTCCTTGCACGTGGCCGACCCGGGTTTGATCCCCAGCATCCCATATGGTCCCCCAAGCACTGCCAGGAGTAATTCCTGAGTGCAAAGCCAGGAGTAATCCCTGAGCATCCCTGGGTGTGACCCAAAGAGAAAAAAAAAATCTTTTGTACTTCAAAAGAAACAGTGACTAAAATACAGAAAGAGCACACAGAATGGGAAAGAATGTTTACCCAATACCCATCTGATAAGGGATTAATATCCAAGATATACAAGACACTAGTAGAATTGTATAAAAAAAATCCTCCAACCCCATCAAAAAATGGGGAGAAGAAATGAACAGAGGTTTCCTCAGAAAAAAAAATACAAATGGCCAAAAGGCACATGAAAAAATGATCCACAATGCTAATTATCGGGAGATGCAAATCAAAACAACAATGAGATATCATCTCACACCACAGAGACGGGCACACATTCAAAAGAACAAAAGCTAGCGTGGATGTGCGGAAAAAGGGACGCTCCTTCACTGTTGGTGGGAATACCGACTGGTGCAGCATTTCTGGAAAACAATATGAGCAGTCCTTCAAAAACTAGAAATTGAGCTTCCATATGACCCCAAAATACCACCTCTGGGAATACATCCCGAGGATGCAAAAAAGCACAGTAGAAATGACATCTGTACTTATATTCATTGCAGCACTGTTCACAATAGCCAAAGTCTGGAAACAACCCGAGTGCCCTAAAACAGATGATAGGCTAAAGAAACTTTGGTGAATCTACAGAATGGAATACTATGCAGCTATTAGGAGAGATGAAGTTATGAAATTTGCTTATAAATGGATAGACATGGAGAGTATCATGCTAAGTGAAATGAGTCAGAAAGAAAGGGACAGACGTAGAAGGACTGCACTCATTTGTGGAGTATAAAATAACATCACATGAGTCTGATACCCAAGGACAGTAGATACAAGGGTCAGGGGGGTTGCCCCATAGCTGAAAGACTGCTTCATGAGTGGAGAGGAGAAGGCAATGGAATAGAGAAGGGATCATTAAGAAATTGATGGCTGGAGGAATCAGTCAGGATGGGAGATGTGTGCTGAAAGTAGATAATGAACCAAACATGATGACCTCTCAGTGTCTGTGTTGCAAGCCATAATGCCCAAAAGTAGAGAGAGAGTGTGGGGAATATTGTCTGCCATATTCAGGGGGAGGTAGGGGGAGGGTGGAAAAGGGGGGATATAGCCGGGATATTGGTGGTGGGGAATGTGCACTGGTGGAGGGATGGGTGTTTGATCATTGTGAGATTGTAACCCAAACATGAAAGCTTCTAACTATCTCATGGTGATTCAATAAAATTTAAAAAATTTTAAAAAAAGAAATGGGTTTCAGAAGCAAACTAATTAGCATTAATTATTCCTCTCTAGAATGTAATTAGAATAAAATTTCCTTAATTGTCTATATTTATTTTTCCATGAATGGTAATATGAACCAAACATATTCCTCTTCTACATTTGAAAGTGTCACTTTACCAGTGGAATTTGAGAATGCAGGTTAACTGATACTTAAAAGATTGGCTAATTTAACAAAGGATTAACGATTTAACAAAATTAATTCTAGTTATGAAATTCAACATCACATATTCATAACTAGGGATAAGATATTGATGATACATGTTACAAGATGAATGAATGAATCTTGAAATCATTGTGCTAACTATGAGACATCTAATGGAGTCATTCATGAAACCGTTAACATGAAATCAGATGAGGCAAGTCCATTGATAGTGAATAAAGATCTGCATATGGTGAAATGCTAAGTAGGAGATCAATAGGTCGGTACCAGAGATGTTTGACGTATTTACTTGGGAGGGTAAATATATTATCGAAAATATCATATAATTGAATGTGGATATAGGAAATTTTGTGGATATAAGAAAGCTCTAAGTTATATTTCTTAAATATAGAATGTAAATTCTTACCAACAATGTACCCAAAATATGAAGTGAAATGCTAATTTCTCAAAGAGTTCATAACGTAATTTTGGGCATGCTGACATACTAAAATAATTGAATTAGTAAAATATGTAATAAACGGCAAATATAGCAAAATGTTTAAATTAGTGAATAGAAAGTTTACAGGAAGACTCACCTCCCACAGCTGCCACCAGATTGACTCATCCACCAGCTCTGCTCTACTGATTTATGACTAAGTCTTTGAGGAGGTGCAGGCTAAGCAGATACAATTCATAGAACACTAGCCCTTGCAGGATAACTCTGGCGTGCCCTTGGGAGGCAGGAAGTCTCAGTAGCCATGCCCACAGCCCACTGCTGCAGTCACACCAAGGGTTTAATTGTTCCAATTCACTAATATTCTTTCAGAGATGCCAAACTGCGAAAAATTCCAGGCACTCAAGTGCCCAGAATGAAAACTCTGCAGTCTTCTCAGTGTCAGGTTGTGTAGTCTTTCCTCACACCTGCCCCAACATTCAAACCCATCTCCCCTGTGTGGTTCCATGTCAACTCATTGATCCAGAAAATAGACCCTGAAGTCTCTGGACCCACAACACCTCCTAATTAGTCAATACTGAAATTCCAGTAGGAGCACAACAAATTATATGGGAAAGTAACTTAAAATCCAACTAGATTCAACAATCAAAAGCAATAGCACAGGAGGCCCAATAGCAAAACAACTTAGTAAATTCTTAGACGAGGATATAACAACCCATGATCATATATAATAATTTTTACATAAAATAGATTTTTATACTTATTAATTTTAATATTAAAAATTGTTATGTAATCACTTTTAACTCTAGTGTCGTATTAATAGTTATTGCTTTTGTTTGATTCAAATAAATTAAAATTTTTTAATACATGTCAAAAAGTGAGTTCTGCCCACGAACTGCCCCCTTGTGGCAAATAGTCTCATTAAGGGACATGATCAGTATCAGAAATAAATCTCCCAGTAGAGAGCAACATAGAACAAAATGCTGGAGAGATGCCTCCAGATCCTGGACCAGCTGTCTTAATGGGGGCAACTCAGAGGGGTGCCGGTGAGTTTCCCACTCCACCCAACAGAGTCCTGGTAGCGAAAACCCCAGAACTCAATCACCACCATGCTCACGAATGCTCTCCACAGGCTTGGATGAGTGATTCTGTTGTATAATCGTATTCTAACTTTTAGAATTCCTAAAGTGAATGTGGCCATGCGACGTATATACTCTATACCACTTTTGTAACAAGAGTAGCACACAATATTTGATGGGACCAGACAGCAACAAATATCATGTGTGTATACATACATATATACATACACACAATGAGGCTCAAAACTTTTTAAACATGTTAATAATCTCTTATACATGGGCTTAATGGTTCCAGGATAAAATATAACACTCTTTGTACACTTTTCTCTAAGGGAAACTTATTGGACCATTTTTAGCAGATTATCCAAAATGAGCAATACAAAATTAATTATTTCTATTCTACTTTGGGTGCACGGTTTGGATTTAGGGGTGGAAAGATTGGTGGTGAGAAGGTGAAATGGTGGTGGGATTGGTGTTAGAATATAAAATGTAATGGACGACTGTAACAACTTTTATCATCATAATCATCATCATCATCATCCTGTTGGTCTCGATTTTCTTGAGCACTCTCAGGAACATCTCCATTTGTCCTAG
The DNA here is from genome assembly GCF_027595985.1 of Sorex araneus. Taxonomy (NCBI): domain Eukaryota; kingdom Metazoa; phylum Chordata; class Mammalia; order Eulipotyphla; family Soricidae; genus Sorex; species Sorex araneus. The sequence goes on along the minus strand of NC_073310.1, from coordinate 22,349,634 downwards.
TCCTGAGATTTTAGAAGCCTCTTTTTACTCGTCCTTCCCAAAGGTGCCACATTGGAGGCTCTGTTAGGGTCAGGGGAATGAGACCCATCATGGTTACCGGTTTTGGCATATGAATACGCCACTGGGAGTTTGCCAGGCTCTCCCATGTGGGGAGGAAACTCTCAGTAACTTGCCAGGATCTCTGACTAGGCTATAAGATGTCACGTGGCTGCTGAGAGCTTGGTTTTATAGTATCTGGATGTTGGCCATTGCTGGGATTACACCAACGTCACTGTCACTGTCACTGTGATCCCGCTAGTCATCCATTTGTTAGATATGGCACCAGTAAAGTCTCTCATTGAGAGACTTGTTGTTACAGTACACCAACATAACAACTTTATAAAATTAACATTAAATAAAAAACAGATTTGTGGGGCCAGAGCAATAGCACAGCGGGTAGAGCGTTTGCCTTGCATGCGGCCGACCCGGGTTCGATCCCCGGCATCCCAAATGGTCCCCCAACTACCGCCAGGAGTAATTCCTGAGTGCAAAGCCAGGAGTAACCCCTCAGCATCGCTGGGTGTAAACCCAAAAAGAAAAAAAAACATATTTGTTATAAAGAAAAACCCACATGAATTCAATGTTGTTTTAAAAGCTTTTTTTCCTAATTATTTCAACTGAAAATCATTAACTTTTTAGTTAACATTTTTATGCACTGCAAGTTTAGAAGAGAAGGACCAAAAAGATCTTTTAGCAGTTTTTGTCTCACTTCCCTGTGTACAGCAGCTACTGTGGAAAGTGTTACTACTTGTATATGAGCTACAGTAATAATCAGCCTCGTCCTCAGGCTTGAGCCCAGAGATGGTCAGGGTCGCTGTGTTGCCAGACTTGGAGCCAGAGAAGCGATCAGGGATCCCTGACGGCCGCTTATTGACATCATATATCAGGGTTTTGGGGGCTGTTCCCTCCTGCTGCTGGAACCAGGAGACATAGCTATATCTCCCAATGTCATTGCTTGTTCCTGTACAGGAGATGGTGACTGTCTGTCCCTTAGTTCCAGACACTGAGGGAGGCTGAGTCAGGACATTCTGGGCCCAGGTTCCTGAGGAAACAGAAATAAAACACTGGTGAGTTCAGGCTGGTTCTGGATGAACCTGAGGAGGGGAGACAAAGGGTGAGCCTGTATGTACCCGGGTCCCTTCCCAGAGCCTCACCTGGGCCCTGACTGAGGAGGCTGAGCAGGAGAAGAGCCCAGGTCATGATGGAGATGCCCAGAGTGCTGCCTGCTGACACCCCAACCCTGGGCCTGGCTCTCTGCCAGCTCTTATCCCTCCCCTGCCCCAGAGAAGGGAGGGGCCTGCATGCAAAGCTGCTTCCTGCACCTGCCTCTGCTCACCCCTCTCTGGCCTGGCCTTGGAGTCCAGAAGCTTTTGCATTCCTTTTAAAAATCATTATTATTAGTTTTTATTTTTCTTGTCTTTATAATATTATTTTGGCATTCATGGGGACATGGAGGACACTCCCAGTGATACTCTGTTAATCGGGCTGACAGTTCAATGCCCAGGTTGAGTCGTGCTGTGCACCAAGTACATTGTATAGTGCTGTGGACCACTGGGGTCCCCATGGTGATGCTCTGGGACCCCAAAGCCAAATCCAGGAGTCTGATCTGGTGCCAGAGATTGAACCAGCAGTAGACTACCTCTGTCACCTCTGTATTACTGCAGAGCATTAACTATCAAACAAATTAACTCTCCTTGATATGATTTTTTCAAATACAAACATTTTGATTCCTGCTTTAAAGAGGAAGATAAATGAGTGGACATCTCATACATTCATGACCTTCCTAATCCTCTGGGTCTCTGCTTGTAAAGCAACTGCCTCAGTGATCACTCAGTTTGGTGTTGCTCCAGGAAATGCCCTCTGTTGTGTGGTCATATTTCACGTTCTCTCAGACATTGGCCAAGTTAAGTTACCCTTTTGTGTAAACACCTGTTTTTGGTGGTTGGTTGCCCATGGTGGGGGTCTCAGGTACATCATTGTCACTACCTCAACTACACTTGTTTTTGCTGAATTATTTGTTGTCCTGAAACTCAGAAGCAGATTGCCACTCCCAGGTTACCCCCCCCCAAGCCCCCCACCCTCACACACGCAAACACACCAGGGAGGGACCCTTTTCAGCAAACAAGGGCATCCGCCAGCCACAATAGGTTTTTGTCTCTGTATCTCTTCATCTCTTCTTTATGCTATTTAACTTGAAACTTGATTTTATCCTACTTTGATATTTCTCCAGAGTCAAGACTGAATTGTGTATCCCACAGTAGGTGTTACATGGAGATAGTAATCAGAGAGACAGAGAAACCAAAGCTTGATTTTTCTGATCTATCTAAACAGTATGGTATTTACGAATAGTCATTTTATCCAGGAACCTTTTTCCAATTTGTCTTTTATTTTTGACTAGGTCATAGGGAATTTTTTTCAATTTTCTACAGTGATTTTCTTCTAGATCACTACATTCATAGATAGGTGATCAAATTCCTTGTGTAAATACTATATGCTTATAAGTCCTCTTTCTGTAACTATGGATACTACACATAAAGAACAACATAATACTACATCCTTCTCTTGATTTCATCTAAAATCTTCTAAAAATAATGTTATATTCTCATCTTTTTCTCAACTTATGATGAAATCTTGGGTTTCTTTTTTGCTAGCAGATCATGAACTACAATTCTTAATTTCTCAACCCTACAAAATGCCAAAATATCTGTTTCATCTTTAAGTTCTTAGTCATTAACTTTGGTCCTTTATACAGGATTTGCGTATGCCACCTGTCAGCTAGAAATGACCTGTAGATAAAAGTGCCACAAAAATGTATCTCTCAATTCAATGCACTTACCTGCATTCTAGAATCTTTCTTAATCTCTCCAAATGATGGCTACTTTGGGAGTTCTACTATACCTTCAAGCAGCTTTTTCAAGTTTGCCAAGCATTTTTCGTTACTAACACGTAAGAAGAAACTTGATGAACTATTTAATGAGCTATTGTGACCCCCAGCCCTCAACCCAAGTCCGAAGACCCACAAGAGCCATTCAGAACTTGGAATGCCTGCCTTGCCAGTTCAATCCCCAGGTGCTAAGTATGAATCTAGGAAGCTTTGTTGTTTCAGATTGGCAGCTCTGCTGTGTGGATTCCAAACTCCGCAGGCAACTCCCAGGCATAGCATAGCCAAGCATGAGTGTGTCAACTGCAAACTTAATGTAGTAGAGCCCAAATGAACACTATAAAATGTGTGGTACCAGGCCAGGAAGGGCAGCCCTGAGAAGCCTTGGTGCTGAGTGGGGAAAGCTCTGCCACCTGATGTGCAGCTCCAGTGAGGACCATAACTCAGTGGAAAAGCATCAGAGTCAGTGTTTCTATAACCCCTCCCTCCCATTATTGTACAACCACCTCTGCAACATCGAATATGGAGAGGAGTGGAGAATGTACTTGACAGCATTTAAGAAAAAGAAGACTAGGGGCCGGAGCGATAGCACAGAGGATAGGGCGTTCGCCTTGCATGTGGCCAACCCGGGTTCGATCCCCGGCATCCCATATGGTCCCCCAAGCACCGCCAGGAGTAATTCCTGAGTACAAAGCCAGGAGTAACCCCTGAGCATTGCTGGGTATGACCCAAAAAGGAAAAAAAAAGAAGACTATAATATCAAGTTAAAAGTATCAGTGAGATCAGAATACCATTTGTCCCGCCCCCCACACACCCCTTAATTCAGGTATAAACTCCAAGAACTTACAAAGAACACTTCTTCAAATCCCTAAAAATGTGTATCTATAGAAGGCAAACAGGAGAAGCAGCCACATTGAACTAACAGAAAACAACAGTGATTTTCCGGTTTTCCCTTCTGTGTTACTGCACTCAAGGAAACACAGCAGATTTGGGACAGTGCAGCCTTACTTCTCTTGGACACAAACTTAGTGAGAGGCAGTCTTGAGACTTTTGAGTTTATTTCCTGTAAACCACAGTAATGATGGTACCAGAATACAGGTCCCCTCTGCCCCCTGGAGTCACATAATGGTATAACCAAAATTCATAAAGTAGCAGAATTAAGCTAATTTCTACCACACTTTTTACTTTCTAGCATCCTCTGACCTTCTCGTCTTTCTTCTTTTAACTCCTAACTCCTTGTCTTTGGGTTTTCTATTTTGTTTTGTTTTGTTTTGGGGTCACACCTGGCATTGCTCAGTATTGTTTTTAAACTTCATTCACATTATAAAAATTTTTTTAATTTTGCTTAATTGAATCACAATGAGATACACAACTATAAAGTTTTCCGTGATTGTGTTTCAGTGATATAATATTCAACTACTGTCCTTTCATCAGTGTACATCGTCCTCCACCAATGTCTCCTCTTCCTCCTTCTCTTCCACCTTCTTCTCTCCCTCTCTCCTCTTCTCATTCTGGGTGAATGTTATATATAACAAATGTATTTCAGATCAATTGCTTAATTGATCTGCCAAGCTACCTGTGATGTATGTGATATGACAAAAACAGTGACAAGTCTCACATAGAGACGTTACTGGTTCCTGCTCAAGCAAATCGATGAACAATGAGATGACAGTGCTACATGCTACAGTGCAGAACTTATCCCATAATTCTCTGGTAGGCTGTTCATTTCTTTCCAGGGTGTTTCCCACCTTCTGCTGCTTTCCAGTGGTTTCCCGCTTTTCATCTTGGACCTCCTCAATCTTCTGTTCAGCTTCTGTTATTCTGATGCTCAGAGCCTCTATCAACATTTTTTTTATATCATCTACCATGTTCTTCACTTTTGTGATTTCTGACTAGTAGTTTTCTCATCTTGACTCTCATACTTTCTTGTGCTTTGCTGACTACCTATGCTATTGTTTCTTTGAGCTCTTTGGACATCCTCATCATAACATCACTAAAAACACTGTCGAAGGATTTACTGCTGTTGTTTATGAGTTCGGTGATATTGTGTTTTGTTCATTGAGCTTCATGGGTTTCTATCTTTTTTCCCAGCAGTGGTATTGCTGGGTCAAATGGGAGCTCAATTTCTAATTTTTTGAGAATCGTCAGTATTGTTTTCCAAAAGGGCTGAACCAGTCAGTATTTCCACCAGCAGTGAAGGAGAGTCCCTTTCTCCCCACATTCGCGCCAACACCGGTTGCTTTTGCTATTTTTGGATGTGGACCGGTCTCTGTGGTGTGAGATGATATCTCGTTGTTTTATCCTGCATCTAGGAGTAGAAGTTCTTTTTGCTATTCAGTTGACCTATCATTATGTGAGGATCATCTGTATTCCTTCCTCATAGACTTTCTTATTTTGAAATCTATTTTGATATAAGTATGGTCATTCCTACTCTTTTGGTTTATTTAATTTGGTCTTGGGTCAGCAACGCTTAGGGCTTTCTTCTGCCCTGAGAGGTTATAGAAGCTGGTTGTACTGTTATAGACGCCCAGGCATCTCCAAACTAGCTCATTAAGCTAGAGGGCTAGGGGGATTTTTTTTACACTGCATACTCATTGTGTCTGTCTGCTGTGCTCTGGGGCTATGAATGCAGTTCTGATTTTGTAGTTCCTAGTTTTTAAAACTGTAGTGAGAAAAAGGTTTTAGTCAGAGTGAATTTAGCAATTCGCCAGTGATTTGGGAAAAGAATGGGGTGGAATGGAATGTGGAGCAGAAATGTCCGTGCAAGTTACCAGATAGGAGCTTCTGTGCATCCTTGAGGAATTCCAACGGGATGAAAAAATTCGGGGCTGGTTCGTGAGGCTAGTCTGCATGTACTACCCAAGGTTATTAGGTGCCCTTCTACCACTAGGTCCCTGGGCCCATTGAACAGTGTCAACAGTGTTCCTCTTTATCCTAAAACTTGGTCTGGACACAGAACCTGTCACAGCAAGAGGAGCAACGAAGGCAAAAAACTTTTTTATTTTTTCAATTTATTTTTATTTTTATGAAGTTGTTCACAATAATTTACTACATTCAATATTCCAATATCAATCCTACCACCATTATACCTTCCACTCACCATATTTTGAATTATTCCACCTGGCACCCCAAAAACCTGCCCCAAAGCAGGATCTAAATAATTTACTCTGTGGTGTGAGATGCTTTCTTATGAAGAATCCACTGAAATTTATGCCAAAATGATTCTTTGCAGGAAAGTGTGTAAAGATTTTTGTATCACCTGGGAGCTATTAAGCCCTTTATAGAGTATGAGATATTGTTTGACTGCATCTGCAGACATGTGCTCCAGGCATTCAAAGATTTTAAATAAGGTCATGTAATTAGAATTGAATTTTAACTGGATGGTAACCTTGGGGTCTGGACGCATCTCTGGCATGCTTCTCTCTTTCTCTTCCAAGGTTAATTTATGAGTCACTGGGTCATGGCTGTTAATGAGCTTATGTGGCCCCAGAGGTAGTTTGTGGGTGTGATTGCCAGGATATGGGAGCACAAAGAGATGAGGGAAGAGGCACATTCCAACTCCTTGTGAGCCTGGAGATTTCAGTGACAAAAATTTTCAGCAGATTCACTCATGGCTGAGTCTCATCTGAGCCTGAGGAGAGTGGACATGAGCACGGAATCAATTAAGTTCTGGAAAGTTTTTAGCTATTGGTCTGTTTGGGCAGGTGGTGGGATTCACCCACCCCCTTCTTGGTTTCCCTGGGTGAAACTCAGTCTGGCCTGGGGTTCGAAGGCATCTCTGCAGCTTGTTCCTCTCTTCCTCTTCCAGAGTTTATTGAAGTCGTAATTTTCTTATTCAGAAAGTGAAAAGTGCTGGAGAGGAAGGCAATAGGGATAGAGATGATGAGAAAGATATTTGGAAATGATCAATCTGGATAAAAACTGTGTGCTGAAAATTAAGTAAAGGAATGAGCATGATAACATTTCAGTATCTGAACTACAAACAACAGATGAACATACACACATGCTGAGAGAGAGAGACAGAGAGAGAGAGAGAGAGAGAGAGAGAGAGAGAGAGAAGTAATGTGCTTGCTATAGAAACAGGCCAGGGGAAGGGAAACTGGGAACATTGGTGATGGGAAATGTGCACTGGTGGAGGGCGGGTGTTGGAACATTGTAGGACTCAAACCCTACAATGAACAGCTTTGTCCATTGTCAAAGATACACCATGTGTATCTCATGGTGATTCTATTTAAATAAGTAAATAAATAAACAAAAGCAAAGAAAAATAAGAAGTTTTTGGAGAAAAATAGTCTTAGGTATTGAATTCTTAGATTAAAAAAAACAAATTATTATGTTTTGACTAAATTTTGAGCTCCACTTGCATGCATTCTAACATCAAATGAGGTAGGGTTGTTAGTCAGAAAATGTGTAAATAATAGGAGCAACTTCAGTAGGCTTCCTTGAAGCTCACACTTAGGACATATCTCAAGATTCGAGAAAAGATTTTGCAATTTTCAGGCATAGACAAGAAATTACAGATTATGATGGGTCCAGCAGACTGGAAACAATTTAGCTGATATTATGCTATAATATACTTATTATACTTTTTTAAATGACTGTTCTTGTGTCAGAGGGATAAAACAGTGTTGAGAGTATTTGCTTCGCACATGGCCAACCTGAGTTGGTTCCCTGGTATTCCATATGGTCCCACAAGCATTGCTAGGAATAATTCCTGAGTGCAGAGCCAAGAATTACTCCTGATCTTCAATGGATGTGGCCCCAAACAATTAACAAATGACAATTAATAAATTGTCAAGCAAACAATTAATACATGACAATTATTTCATTACAGAACTTGGATATATCTAGGATAGCTTCCAAGATTGCTCAGTTTCTTAACAACCAGAAAAATTCAGTTACAATTGAAACTCAATTAATACAGGAATACTCCAATATTTGATATATTATACACATATACATATATTGGAACCTTTCATAGAAATATTGAACCATCTCTAGACCTATAAAAAGAAATAAGGAAAAAACTTGATAAAGAATAGAAGAAACCAAACACAATGTTCGATGTGTTTATCATTTATAAATGTGAAATGACTCAAATAACAAATATAAGCACCAATAATCTTTATTTTTGTTTATGTGAGCTTAAGCTATGAGGGAATTAAGAGGTACTGGTAATGAAATAGGAATTTCTTTTAAGAACATGAAAGAGTCTCCTAAAAGACTATGATCCTGAACTATGATACTAACCACTTTTGGCACCTAGTGGCTTCTTACAGAAATGCATCTAGACTGTGGACTGAGCTACGACCCCATGCCACCGTGGGAGGGGAAGGTGTTTCTCTTCGGCCTTTTCTTTCTGTGGCAGCACCAGCGGTGGTGTCTGCAGTGGCCACAGGCTGATTGCCATCTTATAGAGCCCACTAACCAGAGGTACAAGCTTGCAGTGATGCAACTTCTGGCAGAAATATCTCTGGACTTAATTAGTAAAATATCAGAAATCCAAAACCACGCGGCCGCTGTTGCGGCTGCACAAGCTCATATATTCTTCATTCTCAGCAATGGAAGACAAATTATCAAATGATGCCTTTTCAGAAGGTTTGATTCTTGGAGGAAAGTTCCAAATAATAATAGTGAGTTTTCTGTTGAAACATTGAATGTATTCAAAGTATAGAGCGTATAAAGTGAAGGTCATTAGCCACACAGGTGTGGGGCGTGGGTGGAGGTATACTGGGGTTCTTGGTGGTGGAACATGTGCACTAGTGAAGGGATGGGGGCTTGATCATTGTATGACTGAGATTTAAACCTCAAAGTTTTGTAACTTTTTTCACGGTGATTCATTTAAAAGAAAAAGAACATGAAAGAGTTAATGAATAATTGTGGTAACAGATGCACAAATGTGAATATAATGAAAGTATGGAAGGAATATAAAATAACTTAAATAACATATAAAATAACTTTTAATATAAAATACAAAATAAATGTTATGAAAGATATAAACAAGAAAAATAAATATTCTCAGTAAACGTTTTGTAAGTGATTTAAATAAAATTAATCTATTCTTAAATACATATATGCTGAGAGAGTTAGAAATGAAATATACATGTGGTAAAAAAATCATTGAAGATTTCTTTATTATTTAAACTTTACAGTAACTTAATTGTTTTATTTTATTGAATCATGTGGAAAGTTACAAAGCTTTCAGGCTTAAGTCTCAGTTATACAATGCTCGAACACCCATCCCTTCACCAGTGCACATATTCCACAACCAAGAAAAACAGTAAACCTTCCCCCCAAACCCCCACCCTCCCAGTCCCCCACCCCGCCTATGTACCTAGTAAATTTCACTTTACTTTCGCTTTACTTTGATTACAATCAATATTTCAACAAAAAATTCACTATTATTTTTTGGAGTTCCCCCTCGCCCCCCAAATTCGGACCTGCTGGAAAAGAAGCATTTGATAATTTGTTTTCCATTGCTGAGAATGAAGAGATATGAGGTCATGTGGCCACAATAGTGGCCCCGAGATTTTGCACTTCTGTATTTTCATATTTTAGTAACTAAGTTCAGAGAAATTTCTTCCAGAAGTTGCATCAGTGCAAGCTTGTACCTCTCTGCTACTTTATATTCCACATATGAGTGCAACCTTTCTATGTCTGTCTCTTTCTGACTCATTTCACTCAACATGATACTTTCCATGTTGATCCATATATATGCAAATTTCATGAATTCATCTTTTCTAACAGCTGCATAGTATTCCATTGTATAGATGTACCAAGGTTTCTTTAACCAGTCATCTCTTTTTGGACACTCTGCTTTTTTCTAAACTGTGGCTATTGTGAACAGTGCTGCTATGAACATAGAAATACAGATATCATTTCCACTATACCTTTTTGCCTCTCTGGGTATATTCCTAGGAGTGGTATTGCTGGGTCAAATGGGAACTCAATTTCTAAATTTTTGAGAATTGTCCATATTGTTTCCAAAATGGCTGAACATGTCGGTATTCCCACCGGCAGTGAAGAAGAGTCCGTTTCTCCCCACATCTGCGCCAACACTGGTTGCTTTTGTTTTTTAGATGTGGGCCAGTCTCTGCGGTGTGAGATGGTACCTCATTGTTGTTTTGTTCTGCATCTCCCTGATAATTAGTGATGTAGAGCATTTTCTCATGTGCCTCTCAGTCATTTGTATTTCTTCTTTGAGGAAGTTTCTGTTCATTTCATCACCCCATGTTTTGATCAGGTCAGCAGTTTTCTTCTTGTAGAGTTCAACCAGTGCCTTGTATATCCTTGATATCAACCCCTTATCGAATGGGTATTGGATAAATATCCTTTCCCATTCTGTAAGCTGTTTTTGTACTTTGGTCACTGTATCTTTTGGGGTGCAGAAGCTTCTTAGTTTAAGGTAGTCCCATTTATTTATCTCTGTTTTCACTTGCTTGGCCAATTTACTAAAAATTTTAAAGTAAGAAAAGAGCAGCAAAACTTGGATTCAGAAGTGTAGCAATCTGAGGAGACTTAGAACAAGTTTTTGTCTCACTTCCCTGTGTAGAGCAGCCACTGTGGAAAGTGCTACTTCTTGTATATGAGCAACAGTAATAATCAGATTCGTCCTCAGCCTTGAGCCCAGAGATGGTCAGGGTCGCTGTGTTGCCAGATTTAGAGGCAGAGAAGCGATCAGGGATGTCTGAGGGCCGAGAAGTTGTACCATAAATCAAAAGTTTGGGGGCTGTTCCTGGGTGCTGTTGGTACCAGGAGACACGATCTGAGTAATAGCCAATGTCATTGCTGCTTCCTTCACAGGAGATGGTGACCGTCCGTCCCACAGCCTCAGACTTGGAGGAAGGCTGAGTCAGGGCATTTTGGGTCAAAGAACCTGAAAAAGAGAAGGGGGAAATGAGAACCACACTCTGGTGAATTTGAGATATTTCACAGGTGAGGAGAGGACATAGAATCAAACTAGAATCCCCCTCACGCCCAGCCCCAGAGATCTCACCTGTGGCCTGGGTGAGGAGAGTGAGGAGAAACACCGCCCAGGCCATAGTGGAAATGCCTCACAAATGCTGTTTTCTGACTCCCAACACTTTGCTTTCCCACCTACTCTTATCCCTTGCTCTGCCTCTGCAGAGGGGAGGGCCTCCATGCAAATATACTTCCTCATTTAACATCTGTTCACACCCACCTGCTCAAACTTGACCCTGTGATGCTGCAGCTCTAAACTGCAGCTCTCTCTTGAGAGATTAAAACACACTTGGAGGGGTTGCCACAGATTGTACCATGATGAGATTCCCATCCTTCCTGTTGAAGGAGACATAGCCCAGGAATCCCTGGCTCAGGAGTCTAAGACCTCCATTCTGTGTTCCGTGTGAAATGGTGACGATGACAGAGGAGGCAGATGGACACGATCTGACTGTTCTGTTTCCATAGCCTTCAGGCAAATCTGCTGTTTTCCCATTTTTTTCTTCAGACCTTTCTAGGTCTCCTCAACAGTCTGGGTTTTCTGTCTTATGTCTGTATGGTGGCCTGAACTAGGGTTTGAGCTAGCAATTATTTAATAATTATGTATAAAATATAATGTATTGAGGTATAACTCATGGGGTTCTCCATCTCAGTCACTTTAGCAAAGCTCATAGGAAAGTAACTCATGGACTTCATGCAAGTCAGGGAACCACATCAAGATATTTTCCCACACACAAGCCTTGACTGCCTTCTAGGGGACACATGTTACAGCCCAAATCCAGCAGAGGCATCTGAGTGGGAAATGGGAAATTCTGTCCTATTTCTTCTGCTGCCTCCCCCAGTCCAAGCTCAATACAGACCCTTGGATTAACTAATTCATCTAAAGCTCATCCTCAGCTGTTGAACATCCTTGTACTTGTCTCCAATACATTTCTTTGCTGTTAGTAACTTGAGATAGTGCTGGAGTGAAGGGTGGGGAAATACAGGAAAAGAAGTAAAATCAACAAAGGAGGCTGTTCAGTTAAGAAATGTAGGATCACCTTGGTTTTTCCTTTCTGCCTCCCTGAAGGGAACTTGGATTTATTGGGTTACACCCATCATAGTGCTCCCAAGGCACTCCCATTCCTCTGTATTTATCTGTAACCTCTTTCTATGTATTCTGGTCCCCCAATAGGTCAATTACCTTTGTCTCTTAATCAGACTATTAACTTATAAATATTGCTTTTCTCGCTTTTCTCTCCTCCTATGTCCTCTGCCTAGTTACTTCGGTTACTTTTTCTATAGACACAGAAAAAGAGTCAATGCCACTTTTGTAACTTGGGATTTAATTGACTCAGAATAATGTTCACTCCTGGGCATCTGTTTTGTCAACTTAAACCTTGTTTGTCCTTACTTCCTAGTACCCCCAAAGTAGGGTCCTGACAAAAGACTGAATGGACCCAGGGAAAGCTGTGAGCTACCCTGGAATTGACATGGGCCAGGCATAAGTGCCATAATAGTTAATTATAAGTTAAGAGCATGGTTATGAGCAAATTCTGTCATGATCCAAAAAGCAAACACTAGATTAGGACCCTTCTCAGGTTAGGAAGATTAATCTGGCCTGAGCACTGTAGTCTGGCATCTATACCAGATATCCCCAGGAGAGCCACCTTACAAATTTAATGTATCTCTTACTGTATCCATACAAAATGACTAATATGAATGTTTAAAAGGCTATTGGACAAAGGAGAGGAGAAGCACACCTTAAGTGGTGTTTTGCCCTTCTGGACAGCAGAAAATTAGGAAGGGTTTTGCTATGCTGATTGTGTTACCTGACTGAGCTGTGGTTGCTACCCCCAAAGCTGGGAGGTTGGGAAAGACTAGGGAGAGACCAAGGCAAGGAGTCAGAGCATGGAGAGAGGAGCAAGAGAGACAGGGGGAGACAGGAATGAGGGTCAGGGTGAGACTGGAATGGGGAACTTAGTCGACTGGAACAGGCGCATGAGGAGAATGTAATAAATGGCAGCTGATCACCAACCAACCTGGCTCTCGTTTCCTCCTTTGCCTGCACATGTCATAGACTGTCCTGGATGGGGAAGCTGCCCGAGACCACTGAACACAGGAGGCAAGAGAGAGCCGAGGAATTTGTAGTCATTTAGTGAATACACAAAGAAATATGAGGAAAAAATAAAGTGCATTTGGTTTTTTCAATCATAAATGGAAAATATATTTCTTGAAAAGTGGAGGGCAACGGGATAAGGAATAATGTCCTGAGAACCAGGAATTCAATTCTGGGTTAGAAAAACCGGGGAAAGAGACTGATATTGAGATTGACCTAGGAGCATAAGTTTCAGTGATTCCTTACCAGGTATAACTTGTGATTTTCTTTTTCTTCTTGCCCTGTTTGAGCATGCTGTGAAAACTTAGTCCTCTGAGATGGACCCTTTCCTCAAAAAGCTCTCCAACCTCAGAGATGAGCCTGACTCAGTAAATTTTCTTAGAGCAAACAGGTTTGAAGAATAGTCTCTTTATGCTGTCTGGAACACAATGAAAATACTTTGTTAGGAAGTAGCACTGTAGCACTGTCATCCTGTTGTTCATCGATTTGCATGAGCGGGCACCAGTATCGTGTCTATTGTGAGACTTGTTGTTACTAGTTTTGGCATATCAAATATGCCATGGGTAGCTTGTCAGGCTCTGCCATACAGGGAGGATACTTTCGGTAGCTTACCAGGCTCTTCTATAGGGACAGAGAAATCGAACCTGGGTTGGTCACGTGCAAGGCAAAAGCCCTACCTACTGTGCTATCGCTCCAGCCCTCTGTTAGGATTTACAGCAGGCAATGTAGGTGTGGATACGTTGATGGAATGATTTTGCTTCCACGGTTTATTTATCTTGACAGTTCCAACAGTATGAAAGAGGTGATAACTTGATGATCTTGGGCAGAGGTAAATGGGGGTCTCTAGATGAAGTAACAAATAATAAATATTTGTTGGAGTAATAGTTTTGGTTTGTCATGATTGTTTCTGTATTGTAAACATTGATATAAAAATTTTTACACAAGGTTATTAATAATATCTATAATTTAAAAAACGGCAGAACCTAGCAAGCTACCTGTGGCATATTCGATATACTAAAAACAGTTAACAACAAGTCTCACAATGGAGACGATACAGTGCCCTCTCAAGCAAATCGATGAGTAACAGTGATGACAGTGATACAGTGATAATTTAAGAAATTCTTTAGAAAGCACTCAGATAGGGGCTGGATAGATAGCGCACCGGGTAGGGTGTTTGCCTTGCACGCGGCCGACCCGGGTTCAAATCCCAGCATCCCATATGGTCCCCTGAGCACGGCCAGTGGTAGTTCCTGAGTGCAGAGCCAGGAGTAACCCCTGTGCATCACCAGGTGTGACCCAAAAAGAAAAAAAAGAAAAGAAAGCACTCAGATAATGAACTGCAAAAAAATTTTCAGACAAGGTATATGTACTTGGATTAGAGACCACAAATACAAATAAATCTCTCTTGGAATCACCATAGAGTAGCTCTCTACGGGAAAAATGTTAGTGTCCAACATTCTTAGCAAAAAGAAAATGGCTAATTTTCTCAGCAATGGAAAACAAACTATCAAATGCTTCCTTTTCAGCAGGTCTGACTTTAGGGGGGAGAAACTCCAAACAATAATAGTGAGTTTTGTGTTGAAATATTGAATGTAATCAAAGTAAAGTGAAAGTTAAGTGAAATTTATCAGTTACACAGGCGGGGTGGGGGGCTGGGGATGTGGGGGGTCGGGGTGAAGCTCTAATGTGATTATTGGTGGTGGAATATGTGCACTGGTGAAGGGATGGGTGTTCGAGCATTGTATAATTGAGACTTAAACCTGAAAACTTTGTAACTTTCCACATGGTGATTCAATAAAAGAAAAAAATGTAAAAATATGGCTAATTTTAATGAGGATCCACTTTGGTCTTCTCATACTACATAAGGGCCTTCATTTCATGTTCTAGTCGCACCTGATTTCATTTAATGTAGCGTAGATATTTGTTCTTACAGACTGAAACACAAAACATCTAAAGACTCATGAATGAGAAGAAAAAAGAACAAATAAAAAAAAGAAAACTAATAATGAATCAAACCAAAGCTACTTAATTAAACATATACAAGAGTAAATCCTTAGCACAAAAAAATCTTTGAGGAGGTGAACATATCTACAATAAATGTTTTGAAAAATGTGGAACACATCACCCTTGAATTTGAAAACAATTGAATAGTATTAGCAACTTATTTATTTTGCACACAGAATACATCAGCTGTGTGCAAGGCAAACACTTGCTATCCTATCACTTCAGCCCCCCTTAAATCACCTATGAAAATAATGTGTCTGTAATAATTTTGTAGTATTTAAAAATAAATTTCAAAACACCAAAAATAGAGGCTAGAGAGAGAGCGCTCAGTACAGGGCACTTTCTTGGTATAAGACCCCACATTCCATATGGTCAGGTCCCAGGGTCTCCGCAGTTGTGGTTTCTGAGCACAGATTAGTAGTAAGTCCTGAGCAGGCACGACCCAACCCCTGCCCTCCAAAATTAAATAAATGGGTCTACATCAAGTTAAACATCAAAATAACATTTCTGCTTCTGCATTGCCAAGAATCTGTAGCTAAATTATAAGACACACTGCTGAATGAGAGTGAAAGTTCTTACAATATGCATTTGGCAAAAGCCTAAAACACAAGATGAGTAGGAGCTCACAAAACACAAAATGAGTGGGAACTCACAAAACTCAATTAAGAGGAAAAACATAACAAGAGGAAAAACACAACAAGAGGAAAAAACAGCTCCATAAATATTGAGAAGGGGAACAGAATAGACATTTGTTAACAGACATATATTGATAGTTAACAGCATGTGAAAAAGTGTTCACTGGCTCACATTATTGGGAAAATGCAAGTAACAGTGTCAGTCTGATTATGCAAGCAACATACTCCAAGGGGCAACCTAGAGTGAGCCTCAGCTAACCACAACAAAAAAATAGTGCTTGAGAAGCAGAGGCAAGCATGAGTAATCCCTGTCAAAACAGTACCAACAACAAAGTCACGTTTTTGTGTTACTAAAGGGACCTGCCTTTCTTTCTTACCTTCAGTGTCATTTCTTATACGGGCAGTTAGACAGGAAAGGGCCCTAACATGGTCAAGGCTGCAAACACAGGAACAAAGACCTGATAAGACCGTCCAGGGGTCAGTAATAGTCACAGGGAGGGCTGGAACCCATTCAGAGAGGAGCTCCAGCAGAAACTAAAGCCAAGAAGGGAATTTCAAAGAAAACCACCAGCAACTCCCAACTCTCAGCCCCTTGGCAAATACTTTAACAGTGGAATTTTACCTAGGTAGAAATCCCACTAGGGATAGACTGTAGAAACTCTATAAAAGCCACCTTGAACAAAGGAATCTCAAGCATATGTTGTTGAAGCCCATGTGCTGCTTGTGTCCACATGACTGAGCATATGTGGTGCCAGAGCACATGTGTCTCCCCCATCTCCCCTCTTGAGAAACTGCCTTTGGAGAAGCCTGCCTTCTCTTTTGTCTGTGTTCCTACTTGTCCAATTTATCCCCCTTCATCCCCTTCCCAAATTCTTCAAATAAAATCTGTTTTAACTTCACTGCTTGTCTACTCCTAAAATTCTTTTGTGCTAGGCAGAACAAAGTACCTGGAAACCCTGGTTAAGGCCTAGAACTGACTTTCCTTTCCTGCAAAAAGCAATTCCCAGCTCCTTCCTGAGTCCATGGCTCCCAAGGAAATCGGCAGGCAGGGACAAACTCCCCTGTGTAAAGACCAAGTGGCTGTCAGGTATGGCTGGATAGTCACCTGTTGGGGCTGCAGGCTCTGGCCCATGCCAAGAAGGGACTCAGTGAGGACTTTAACAGCCTTAGTCTTCCCAGGTGGTCCCATGGTGGCAGAAGTGGATTGGGAGAAAGTGACCATCTCTGTCCTCTCTGCCCCACATAAGACACCCCTGCAGACCCACCAACTTCATTTCTTAATTTAATTGACTTTGACGTTATTGAACTTAAACAATTTTTACCCTCTAACCATTCATTTTTATATTGTAAGAAATTAAAACAATATTGAGGCCAGAGATCAGGCTCAGGGAAAGACAGGAAATAAGGTAAAACCTGGGTAAGTGTCTGCTTGGTGAAGGCAGTTATTCTGCCAGGGTACTGAAATGATTGTTAGGCCATGCTTAGGTCCCATTTGATCTGCAAGTCCTGAAAATAAATTCTTGACACCCTGAGTCACAGAGGGGCTACAGAACCAAGGAATGAATATCATGTAATTCTTTCAGATTCAGAATCAGCCGTGTGTGTCATAACTTAAACTGAGTTAACCAATGTAAATCCCAGAGTCGAAGCAGGAGAGGAGGAGATTTAGAAACCTAACCTGAGCTCCTTCATGGTGGTGATATATCCCTGTGAGTCCAACCCAGTCAGTAGTCAGACTATCTGAGTTCCAATACATATGCATGATTTACACAACTTCCTGCTCCTCGCTGTTCAGGGAACTGTGGATCAGCGCAAGGAAACATCTTGGCTTTTTGCAGAGGTAAGCCAGCAAAGAAGTTACTTTGATCTCCTCCAGGATCCAGGCTTTTGTCTTGGTGGCAAGAAAGGATTATCAGTGGAAAAGTTATTATGTACTAGATCCTTGGAGAACTGTTTTGAGGTAATAAATGAGTAATAAATGGGAGCCGTATGCAGAAGGGTTAAATCTGGAAAGCATGATTTTGTGGTGTTCAACCTGTTCCTATGAGTAATACAGGCTTTTACATTGTTCTATGTATCATTAACATATCCTTACGCAGCTATAGAGCTGAGTTAACATGTACTTGGGACTTCAAGAAGAGATAAGTAGAGTTAGGGACAGACTTCTGTGCACTGCACAGGATCCAATTAACTAGGGGCAACTGGTTTTCATAGCCCTCTGTAAGGAAGTTGGTAGTTCAAGGCTCTTGGTTTGGGTTTTACTTTTTGGGTCACACCCGGCGATGCACAGGGTTATTCCTGGCTCTGCACTCAGGAATCACTCCTGGCAGTGCTCAGGGCACCATATAGGATGCTGGGAATTGAACCCAGGACGGCCGCATGCAAGGCAAATGCCCTACCTGCTGTGCTATTATTCCAGCCCACATACTAACATTTTGATTTCTGGCTTGAAGAGGAAGATAAATGTGCGGACATCTCATACATTCATGACCTGCCAAATCCTCTGGGTCTCTGCTTGTAAAGCAACTGCCTCAGTGATCACTCAGGTCAGTGTTACTCCAGGAAATGCCCTCTCGTGGGTGCTCATATTTCACATTCTCTCAGACATTGGCAAAGTTAAGTTATCCTTTTGTGTAAACACCTGTTCTTGGTGGTTGGTTGCCTGTGGCGGGGGTCTCAGGTACATACTTGTCACTACCCCAACCACACTTGTTTGTGCTGAAGCATCTGTTGTCCTGAGTCTCAAAGGCATCTGATTGCCACTCCCAGGTTACCCATCCCCCACACCCACACACCAGGGAGGGAGTCCTTTCAGCAAACAAGGGCACCTGCCAGCAACAACAGGTTTTTGCCTCTGTATCTCTTCATATCTTCTTTATATAATTTAACTTGCAACTTTATTTTATCGTACTATATTTATCCAGAGTAAAGGCTGAATTGTGTATCCCACAGTAAGTGTTACATGGATGTAGTAATCAGAGAGACAGAGAAACCAAGGCTTGATCTTCTGCATTTCAATCTATACAGTATGGTATTTGTGAATAGTCATTTTATCAAAGAACCTTATTCCAATTTGTCTTTTATTTTTTACTAGGTCGCAGGCAATTTTTTTCAATCTTCCTCGGTGGTTTTCTTCTAGATCACTACATTCATACATATGTGATCAAATTCCAATGTGTAAATACTACATGCTTTTAAGTACTCTTTCTGTAACTATGGATACTAAACATAAAGAACCAACATAATACTACATCCTTCTCTTGATTTCATTTAAAATCTTCTAAAAATAATGTTACATTCTCATCTTTTTCTTAACTTATGAGTAAAGATTGGGTTTCTTGTTTGTTAGCAGACCATGAACTACAATTCTTATTTTCTCAACCCTACCAGTATGCCAAAATACCTATCCATCTTTAAGTCTCTTAGTCATTAACTTTGCTCATTTATATAAAATTTGCCTGTGCCACCTGTCAGCTAGAAATGCCTTTTAGATAAAAGTGCCACAAAAATGGATCACTCAATTCAATGCATGAAACTGCTTTCTAGAATCTTTCTTAGTCTCTCCAAATGATGGCTACTTTGGGAGTTCTACTTTACCTTCAAGCAGCTTTTTCAAGTTTGCCGAGCTTTTTTGGTTATTAACATCTAAGTAGAAACCAAATGAACTATTTAATGAGCTATCTTTAACCCAGCCCTCAACCCAAGCTCCAAGACCCACGAGAGCCATTCAGAGCTTGGAATGCCTGCCTTGCCAGTTCAATCCCAGGTACCTCCACACGTGCTGAGTATGAAACCAGGAAGCTTTGTTGTTTCAGATTGGCAGCTCTGCTGTGTGGATTCCCAACTCCACAAGCAACTCCCAGCGGTAGCATAGCCAAGCATGTGTGTGTATCAACTCCATACTTAATGAAGTACAGCCCAAATGAACACTATAAAATATGTGGTACCAGGCAAGGGAGGGCAGCCCTGAGGAGCACTTGCTGCTTAGTGGGAAAGCTCTGCCACCTGATGTGCAGCTCCAGTGAGCACCATAACTCACTGGAAAAGCATCACAGTCAGTGTTTCTATACCCCCTCCCTCCCTCCCATCATTGTACAAACACCTCTGCAACATTGGATAATGGAGAGGAAGGGAAAATACACTTGACAGCATTTGAGAAAAAGAAGACTATAATGTCAAGTTAAAAGTATCAGTGAGTTCAAAATATCATTTGTCCCCCCCCCATACACACACCCCTTAATTCAGGTATAAACTCTGATAACTTACAAAGAACAACTCTTCGAATCCCTAAAAATGTGTGTCCACAGAAGGCAAACAGGAGAAGCAGCTACATTGAACTAACAGAAAACAACAGCGATTTTCCGGTTTTCCCTTCTGTGTTACTGCACTCAAGGAAACACAGCAGATTTGGGACAGTGCAGCCTTACTTCTCTTGTAGAAAAACTTAGTGAGAGGCAGTTCTTGAGACCTTTGAGTTTATTTCCTGTAAACCACAGTAATGATGGTACCAGAATACAGGTCCTCACTGCCCCCTGGAGTCACATAACGGCATAACCAAAATTCATAAAGCAGCAGAATTAAGCTAATTTCTACCACTCTTTTTAAATTCTAGCATCCTCCGAACTTCTCGTCTTTTTTCTTTTAAGTCCTAACTCTTTGTCTTTGGGTTTTCTATTTTGTTTTGTTTTGTTTTGTTTGGGGTCACACATGGCGGTGCTCAGTATTGTTTTTTAACCTTCATTCACATTTTAAAAATTAAAAATTTTTTTTAATTGACTCACAATGAGATACATACTTATAAAGTTGTTCATGATTGTGTTTCTGTGAACATTTATAATGTTCAACGACTGTTGGTTCATCATTGTACATTTCCCACCACCAATGTCTCCTCTTCCTCCTTCTCTTCCACCTTCTCCTTCTCTCATTATCCTCCTCTTCTCATTCTGGTCCTCAGGAGTTATTTCTGGGTGTGAAATCAAGAATCATTCCTGGTGCAGTTAGATGACTTTTTGGGGCCCTTTCTTGATTCTTGATGAATGCTTTTCTTACTATAAACCTGTCTTCTGACATAGTTTTAGTAGTATGTCATATGTCCTGGTAATTGGTATCTTCATTATTACTTTCAGGAATCTTCCTCCTGCCAGATCCCATCCCACAGGTTCTTGTTTTGAAGCTATTCTTTTTCTTTTTCCAGGAGGAATGTTTATTGAGACATCATTTTTGCAAAGTTGCTTATAATAGAGTTATTTCAGATATATAATGTTCCAACACCAATCCTACCACTAATGGCTCTCTCTCCACTAATATCCCCAGGTTCCATCCCATCCACTTGGCGGGTATATAACAAATATATTTCAGATCAATTGGTCCAATAAAACCAAGAAACGGTGGGTAGATGTATCAGAAATGAAACAAATAAAAGTTAATTTCTGATGATGAGTTGCTATATGTTTTGAACCTTTCTTAATCCAGTAGAGGACAACCAGATGGACCGATAATCAGTGCTATACTCCATTCCACATGATGGGAAGTTTATCCTGCCCTTTTAGGACTTTTTTAATGAATTTCAACAAAACGTTTCAAGGCTACTAATTCCCTAAGCTGTAGCCTTTTCATGAAGTTCTGCATAATTCTTTCAAATCTGAATGATAATCTAGCTAGATAGAGCATTCTTGATGAGGTGTTTTTTTCATTGAGTTTTTGCACTATATCCTTCAATATTCAAATTTGACTCACAAAGTCTCATTTGTGGATCTGCTGTACATTTAATGAACTTTACTTTGAATAAAAGATTCTTTTTTGATCTTGCTGCATTCAGTATTCTCTCTATATATTTGGATTTTGCGATTGGGTACAATATGCCTTGGAGTTTTCCTAATTGGGCCAATTTTCACTGGGATGCCAGGGGTCTTTGAATCTTGGTGCCTGGAATCATCAACTCTGAGAAATTCTTATCAATTTCTTTAGCTTGTGTTTCTTTATCACATTTATTTTCCTGTTCTTTAGAGACATCAATGATTTTTATTGTGTTCCTTTTGAACTTATCCCATGCCGAGAGTATGGGGGGGGGGGCCCCACGGCACAGCCTGACAAGCTACCTGTGATGAATTCGATATGCCAAAATCAGTAACAATTCTCACAATGAAGACATTACTGGTGCTTGCTCGAGCAAATCGATGAACAATGGGAGGACAATGCTATAGTGCTACAGTAAAGAACTTATTCCATAGTTCTCTGGTAGGCTGTTCATTTCTTTCCAGGGTATTTCCCACCTTCTGCTGCTTTCTAGTGGTTTGACACTTCTCATCTTGGACCTCCTCAATCCTCTCTTCAGCTTCTGTTATTCTGATGCTCAGATCTTCTATCGACATTTTTTAAAATATCATCTACCATGTTCTTCATTTCAGTGATTTCTGACTAATAGTTTTCTCATTTTGACTCTCATACTTTCTTGTGCATTGCTGACTATGTGTGTTATTGTTTCTTTAAACTCTTTGGACATCCTCATCATAACGTTACTAAAGACACTGTCTGAGGATTTACTGCTGTTGTTTATGAGTACAATGATATTGTTTTTTGTTCATTGAGCTTGATGGGTTTCTATGTGTTTTCCCCGGAGTTGTATTGCTGGGTCAAATGGAAGCTCAATTTCTAATTTTTTGAGAATCATCCATATTGTTTTCCAAAAGGGCTGAACCAGTCAGTATTTCCACCAGTAGTGAAGGAGAGTCCTTTTCTCCCCTCATCAGTGCCAACACTGGTTGCTTTTGTTTTTTTGGATGTGGGCCAGTCTCTGTGGTGTGAGATGATATCTCATTGTTGTTTTGATCTGCATTTAGGAGTAGAAGTTCTTTTTGTTATTCAGATGACCTATTATTATGTGATGATCATCTGTATCCCTTCCTCATAGATTTTCTTATTTTGAAATCTATTTTGATATAAGTATGGTCATTCCAACTCTTTTGATTTGTTTAATTTGGTCTTGGGCCAGCAACGCTTAGGACTTTCTTCTGGCTGAGAGTTTATAGAATCAGTTGTTACTATTATAGATGTCCAGGCATCTTCAAATTATCTCATTAAGCTAAGGGGACTTTGCACTGCGTCCTCATTGTGTCTGTCTGCTGTGCTCTGGGGCTATGAATGCAGTTCTGATTTTGTAGTTCCTAGTTTTTAAAATTGTAGTGAGAAAAAGTTTTAGTGAGAGTGAATTTAGCAATTCGCCAGGGATTTGGGAGAAGAATGGGGTGGAATGAAATGAGGAGCAGGGGTGTCCGTGCAAGTTAACAGATAGGAGCTTCTGTGCATCCTTGAGGAATTCCAACAGGATGAAAAAATTCGGGGCTGGTTCATGAGGCCAGTCTGCATGTGCTTACCCACTGTTTTAGGTGCCCTTCTACCACGAGGTCCCTGGGCCCACCCAACAGTGTCAACAGTGTTCCTCTTTATCCTAAAACTTGGTCTGGACACAGAACCTGTCACAGGAAGAGGAGCAATGAAGGCAAAGAAAGTCATAATTTTATTTTTTTCAATTTATTTTTATTTTTATCTAGTTTTCCACAATAATTTATTACATTCAATATTCCAATATCAACCCCACCACAATTGTACCTTCCACTCACCATATTTTGAATTATTCTACCCAGTGCCCCAAGAGCCTGCCCCAAAGTAGGACCTAAATAATTTACTTTGTATTCTTTGTTATGAAGAATCCACTGAAATTTATGCCAAAATATTTCCTTATAAGAAAGTATGTAAAGATTGTTGTATCACCCAGGAGCTATTTAGCCCTTTATAGAGTATGAGATGTTGTTTGACTGCATCTGCAGACGTGCTCCAGGTATTCTAAGATTTTAAATAGGGTCATATGCTTAGAATTGAATTTTAACTGGTGGTGACTTTGGGGTCTGGGGGCATCTCTGGCATGCTTCTCTCTTTCTCTCCCAAGGTTTATTAGTGAGTGACTGGGTCATGGTTGTTAATGAGCTTATATGGCCCCAGAGGCAGTTTGTAGGTGTGACTGCCAGGCTATGGGAGCACAAAGAGATGGAGGAAGTGGCCCATTCCACACTCCATGTGAGCCTGGAAATTTCAGTGACCACATTTTTCAGCAGATTCACTCATGGCTGAGTCTCATCTGAGCCTGTCGAGATTGGCCATGAGCATGGTATCAATTAAGTTCTGGAAGGTTTTTAGCTACTGGGCTGCTTGGGCGAGTGGTGGGACTCCCCCACCCGCTTCTGTGTTCCCCTGGATGAAACAGTCTGGTGTGGGTTCGGAGGCATCTCTGCAGTTTGTCTCTCTCTTCCTCACCGAGGTTTATCTAAGTCATAATTTTCTTATTCAGAAAGTGAAAAGTGCTGGAGAGGAAGGCAGTTGGGATAGAGAACATGACAAAGATAGTTGGAAATGATCAATCTGGATAAGAACTGTGTGCTGAAAAGTAGGTAAAGCAACGAGCATGGTAACATTTCAGTATCTGTACTACAAACCACAGAGGAACACACACACACACACACACACACACACACAGAAAGATTGGGAGAGAAGTAATGTGCACTGGAGGAGGGGTATGTTTTGGAATATTGTAGGACTTAAACCTGACAATGAACAGCTTTGTAACTGTAAATATCATGGTGATTCTATTTAAATAAGTAAGTAAATAAACCAAAGCAAAGAACAATAAGAAGTTTTTGGAGAAAAATAGGCTTAGGTATTGAATTCTAAAATTTAAAAAAACAAATTATTATGTTTTGAATGACTTTCAAACTCCACTTGCATGCGTTCTAACATTAAATGAGGTAGGGTTGTTAGTCAGAAAATGTGTAACTAATAGAAGCAACTTCAGTAGGCTTCCTTGAAGCTCACACTTAGGACATATCTCCAGATTCGAGAAAAGATTTTGCAATTTTCAGGCATAGAGAAGAAATTACAGATTATGATGGGTCTAGCAGACAAGACACACTCTAGCTGGTACTATGCTACAAGATACTTATTATATTTTTTTAAAATGACTGTTCTTGAGTCTGAGAGATAAGACATTGGGTAGAGTATTTGCTTTGCATTTGGCCAACCTGGGTTGGTTCCCTGGTATTCCATATGGTTCCCCAAGCACCGCTAGGAATAATTCCTGAGTGCAGAACCAAGAATTACTCCTGATCTTCAATGGATGTGGCTCCAAACAATTAATAAATGACAATTAACAAATTGTCAAGCAAACAATTAATAAATGACAGTCATTTCATTACAGAACTTGGATATACCTAGGTTAGCTTCCAAGATTGCTCAGTCTCTGAACAACCAGAAAAAATCAGTTACAATGGAAACTCAATTAATACAGGAATACTCCAATATTAGATATGATATTATACACATATACATATACTTTTTGTGGAAATATTGAACCATCTCTAGAGCTATAATAAGAAATAAGATAAACCTTGCTAAAGAACAGGAGAAACCAAACACAATGTTCGATGTGTTAATCATTTCATAAATGCAAAATGACTCAAATAAGCAAATATAAGCACCAATAATGTTTATATTTGTTTAAGTGAGCTTAAGCTATGAGGGAATTGAGAGGTACTGGTAATGAAATAGAAATTTCTTTTAAGAACATGTAAGAGTTAATGAATAATAGTGCTAACAGTTGCACAAATGTGAATATAGTAAAACTATGGAAGGAATATAAAATAACTTGCATATGAAATATAAGACATAAATTAATGTTATGAAAGATATAAACAAGAAAAATAAATATTCTCAGTAGGTATTTTGTAAGTGATTTAAATAAAATTAATCTATTCTTTAATACAGATATGCTGAGAGAATTAGAAATGAAATATACACGTGGTAAAAAATCATTGAATATTTCTCTGTTATTTAAAATTTACATTAACTAAAATGTTTTAAGTAAGGTAAAAGCAGAAAAATTTGGATTCAGAAGTGTAGCAAACTGCGGAGGTTGAGAACCTCACTTCCCTGTGTAGAGCAGCCACTGTGGAAAGTGCTACTTCTTGTATATGAGCAACAGTAATAATCAGATTCGTCCTCAGGCTTGAGCCCAGAGATGGTCAGGGTCGCTGTGTTGCCAGACTTGGAGCCAGAGAAGCGATCAGGGATGTCTGAGGGCCGAGAAGTTGTATCATAAATCAAAAGTTTAGGAGCTGTTCCTGGCCGTTGCTGGTACCAGGAGACACCATCTGAGTAATAGCCAATGCCATTGCTGCTTCCATCACAGGAGTTGGTGACCGTCCATCCCAGAGCCTCAGACTTGAAGGAAGACTGAGTTAGGGCATGTTGGGTCCAAGAACCTGAACAAAAGAAGGGGCAAACGAGAACTACACTCTGGTGAGTTTGAGATATTTCACAGGAGAGGAGAGAACATAGAATCAAACTAGAATCCCCCTCACCCCGACCCCCGGAGATCACACCTGTGGCCTGGGTGAGGAGAGTGAGGAGAAACAGAGCCCAGGCCATAGTGGAAATGCCTCACGAATGCTGTCCCTTGACTCCCAACACTGGAACTCCCTCTCCCACCTACTCTTATCCCTTGCTCTGCCTCTGCAGAGGGGAGGGCCTCCATGCAAATATCCTTCCTCACTTAACATTTGTTCATACCCACCTGCTCAAACTTGACCCCAGGATGCTGCAGCTCTATACTGCAGGTCTCACTAGAGAGATTAAAAAGCATCTGCAGGGGTTGCCACAGATTGTACCATGATGAGATTCCCATCCTTCCTGTTGAAGGAGACATGGCCCAGGAATCCCTGGCTCAGGAGTCTAAGACCTCCATTCTGTGTTCTGTGTGAAATGGTAATGATGACAGAAGAGGCAGGTGGACACGATCTGACAGTTCTATTTCATAGCCTTCAGGCAAATCTGCGGTTTTCCCATTTTTCTTCAGACTTTTCTAGGTCTCCTCAACAGTCTGGGTTTTTTAGTCTTATGTCTGTATGGTGGCCTGAACTAGGGATTGAGCTAGAAATTATTTAATGATTGTATATAAAATATAATTTATTGAGGTATAACTCATGGGGTTCTCCATCTCAGTCACTTTAGCAAAGCTCATAGGAAAGTAACTCACAGGACTCCATGCAGGTCAGGGAACCCCATCAAGATATTTTCCCACACACAAGCCTTGACTGCCTTCTGGGGGACACATGTCACAGCCCAACTCCAGCAGAGGCATCTGAGTGGGAAATGGGAAATTCTGTCCTATTTCTTCTGCTGTCTCCCTCCAGTCCAAGCTTGATACAAACCCTTGGATTCACTAATCCATCTAAAGCTCATCCTCAGCT
The DNA here is from genome assembly GCF_027595985.1 of Sorex araneus. NCBI lineage: Eukaryota > Metazoa > Chordata > Mammalia > Eulipotyphla > Soricidae > Sorex > Sorex araneus. The sequence goes on along the minus strand of NC_073310.1, from coordinate 22,322,721 downwards.
GGTGAACGTCCTTGTACTTGTCTTCAATACATTGTTTTGCTGTTAGTATCTTGATGTAGTGCTGGAGTGAGAATTGAGGATATACTGAAAAAGAAGTAAAAAGAACAAAGGAGAAAGTTCAGTTAAGAAATGTAGAAAAACTTTGGTTTGTTCTTTCTGCCTAGATGCAGGGAACTTGGATTCATTGGGTTACACCCATCATAGTGCTCCCAAGGCACTCCCATTCCTCTATGTTTTTAACTGTATCCTCTTTCTTTGTGCTCTGGTCCCCTAATGGGCCAGTAATAGTCACAGGGAGGGCTAGATCCCATTCAGAGAGGAGCTCCATCAGAAACAAAGGCCAAGAAGAGAATTTCAAAGAAAACCACAGGCCAGACCCAACTCTAGCCCCTTGGCAAATACCTTAGGACTTTTACCTAGGTAGAAACCCCACATGGGGATAGACTGGAGAAACTCTATGAAAGCCACCTTGAACAAAGGAAGCTCAAGCATATGCTGTCGAAGCCCATGTGTTGCTTGTGCCCACGTGGCTGAGCATATGTGGTACCAGAGCACATGTGTCACCCACATCTCCCCTCTTGAGATGTGTGCTGGGGGTCTCTTTGCCTTGGGAGAAGCCTGCCTTCTCTCTTGCCGGTGTTCCTATCTCTCCAATTTCTCTCCCTCCTGCCAAGGAGGGACTCAACAAGGACTTTAACAGCCTTAGCCTTCCCAGGTGATCCCATAATGTCAGAGGTGGATTGGAAGGAAGTGACCATCTCTCTCCTCTCTGCCTCACATAAGCCACCCCTGCAGGCCCATCAACTTCATTTATTTCACTGAATTGACACTGTCTTTATAGAACTTTTAGAATTTTTACCCTCTAAACATTCATTTTAACATTGTAAGAAATTAAAACAATATTGAGGCCAGAGATCAGGCTCAGGGGAAGACAGGAAATAAGGTAAAACCTGGGTAAGTGTCTGATTGGTGAAGGCTATTACTCTGCCAGGGTACTGACATGGTTGTTAGGCCACATTTAGGTCACATTGATCTGCAAGTCCTTAAAATAAATTATTGACACCCTCAGACACAGAGGGGCTACAGAACAAAGGAATGAATGTAATGCAATTCTTTCTGATTCAGAAACAATCATGGGTGTGTCTTAATTAAAACTGAGTTAGCCAATGTAAATTCAAGAGACAAAGCAGGTGAGGAGGAGGAGATTTAAAAAACTCACCTGAGCTCCTTCATGGTCGGTGATATATCCCTGTGAGTCCAACCCAGACAGCAGTCAGACTATCAGAGTTCCAATACATCTGTACAATTTACTCAACTTCCTGCCCCTCTCTGTCCAGGGAACTGTGGATCAGCGCAAGGAAACATCTTGGCTTTTTGCAGAGGTAACCCATCAAAGAAGTTACATTGATCTCCTCCTGGATCCAGGCTTTTATCTTGGTGGCAAGAAAGGATTATCAGTGGAAAAGTTATTATGTACTAGGTCCTCGGAGAACTGTTTTGAGGTAATAAATGGGAACCATATGCAGAAGGGTTAAATCTGGAAAGCATGATTTTGTGGTGTTCAAGCTGTTCATATGAGAAACACACCCTTTTACATTGTTCTATGCATCATTAACGTCTCCTTATATAGCTATAGAGCTGAGTTAACATGTACTTGAAACTTCAAGAAGAGATAAGTGGAGTTTGGGACAGACATTGTGCTCTGCACAGGCTCCAATTAACTAGGGGCAACTGGATTTCATAACCCTCTGTCAGGAAGTGGGTAGTTCAAGGTTGTTGGTTTAGGGTCAAAGGGTCTTCCTTCAGCTCAATTAAGAGCCCTTTCTCCAAAGACATCAGAACTAAAGTGACCAACAGATCTGAACTGAGAATGGAGAATGGGGGTGGGGATGTACATTGAGGGGGAACAACACTCTGGTGGAGGGGGTGGTGTTGGAATATTGTATTTATGGAACACTGTCATAAACAGTATTGTAGACCACAGTGCCATAAGTTCCTGCTCTTTTGAAAAAGTTCCTTTATCTCTTACAAGAGTTTGTAGTAAAGTTTCCCAATCTTTTATCTCTTAACAACAATTTATATATTTTCCACTGTTATATCAGCATGGCATCATCAGCTTTGAAGCAGAAGAAATATTATATAAAAAGTAGATTTTTGTAGTTTGCTGAACTAAACATTTTTTTTCATAAAGATTTCTCTAGGTGGCACACCATTTCATCCATAGATGTAAATTTCTGAAATCACATCCAAATTCAAATGTAGCAATTAGCTTTTTCTAGATTTATCCAGACATCTATGATCAAACTTAGTTAAATTCAAGACAGATATTTCTCTTGTTAGACAATGATTTAATTTATTGTGTGCTCACAAAATGTGCGGGCGCTCACCACAAGTGTTCAGTGAACACGAGCCCCTTCCACCCCTGCCTGCAGCCCTGGTCAACAGATGCATGAAGGAGAGATCAGGGCTGCCAGGCTGCTTGCTGATCAGTCACCATTGATTCCAATCTCAGTCCCACCTTTCATTCTATTCTCCCTGTGCTCCTATTTCAGTCTCACTGAGCGCCCTATTCCTATCTCACACTGCTCCTCATTCCCCTGTTGTATTTTACTCTATTCTATTATTTTCTGTTCTTCTCTCTCATTCTATTTTTATATCCCTGTCTCTCTCCCACCCCATCACACCACTTTTGTTAAGAGCCCAACCTACTGGGTTGGGGTTGCTACTATACATAGGTCAGATGGCATAATTAACATATGTAAAGCCCTTCCTTCAGGGAAGCTTCTTCTAAGACAATGATCTCATTCTGCTAGATCTGCCCAAGGTCAAAAGAGCATCTAGGTGTGTATTTCTCCTTTCTTTGATCATATCCATTTAAAAAAGTCACCTAAATTCTAATTCTGAATAATCTTTCTAATCATGTGGTATGGACACAGTAAGAGATATATAGGACAATCAGTGCACAGAAAGAGGTTAAACCTAAACACAGAGAAATTGGAGTGCCTCAGGAGCCCTGTGTCTAACTCAGTAATCTTTTTTTTTTTTAAATTTATTTATTTTTAATTAGAGAATCACCGTGAGGGTACAGTTACAGATTTATACACTTTTGTGCTTATACTTCCCTCATACAAAGTTTGGGAACCCATCCCTTCACCAGTGCCCATTCTCCACCACCCTAAACCCAGTGTCCCTCCCACCCTCCCCAATCCCATCTCCCCCCCACCCCACCCTGCCACTGTGGCAAGGCATTCCCTT